>NC_081415.1:560605149-560905149 GCF_030272615.1 Cryptomeria japonica
ACATTTTAACATTAGGTTAAGCATTAAGATACAATAATTAAAATAGATCACATAAGAAATTGGAATATAACATAAGAAATATCCATTGTAGTCACATCCCCTTAAGCCAAAACCAACAATATCAATCAAGAAATATATCATAAGAAATATCACAAGATCACATAAAAAATGTCAAATTGTTCAACATTGACATGAGTTGCAAACATATACATTATTTAGGACACATCAAGTGGTTCAAACCGCTCTTGGATAACATGTAATATCCTCTCATGATCATTAGGTATCTAGTTTCCACTTACGACATCCATGTCCTAAGACTGGATGAAGAGATAGGGTGCTAGCAATTACTAGGTGGCTATATTGATAGACCCTGTTGTCATGTTGATAATCAATAAAGTGAATCCCATTTTTTATATTTTGATTTGCTTCAAATATGTTCCTTGTACAACAACTAAACCTACATAGGAAACAACATTCCAAACCTGTTAAAGAATTTATATAATAATTTATATTTCTTTCAAACATTGAATTTTAGAGTGAATGTAAGATACTATAATTTATTTGAAAAACAATTCAAGATAAAACATTGAACTTGTGGGAAACAACATTCCATCGCTTGTTTTTTGTTTTGTTAACTTCTTCCTCTCCTCAATGAAATATAATAAATAGTAACTAACACCTTCTACATTTCTAGGCTCTGCTATGACTACAAAAACATGTCCTGCAATAAATTTATATGAAAAATTTACATAGAGATCTATATATATATATATTAAAAATATAACAATTATGTGTCATTTTTTATACATGTAAATTTATACGTACCAATTTTGTGTTAGAAACAATGTTCCACTGAGACGGGGGGTGAATCAACGGTTTCCAAAACTCTTTAACCTTTTAATCCTAAGAGTGAGTACCGATTAGCAATGCAAACACTAAGTAAACCTACCAGTGAGATAAAGAAAGATATCACAATGCAACCACACAAAGGCACATCACATGACACTGGTATATACAAGGAAAACCCAAGATGGGAAAAAGCTTGGTGAGAAGAGATGCTGGAGACTACTACTCCAATCTAGCCTCACAATGAAACGCTCGATTACAACATTTAGGGCACCAAGCCAAGGAGCACCAACCCCTGCACTGAGCTCCAACTCAGTGACAACAATACAGTATATCAAAATAATACAATAGTTGAATCCTAGTTACAAATTAGTTATGTAACCTCTGCATGTAATCTCTCTCTACCGGTTTCTCACCTACTCAGCTTTGCCAGTAGTATTCTCTGTCTTCCACTCTACTACCTCTCTATCGGTTCACACTTCCCTGCCTCACCGGTTCACTACTATCTCCTGTCACAGTGCCTCCTTATATTATCTCTTCTTACTCTCTTCCTCTATCTTCTTAGCTTGCTGCTGCTACCTTATCGGTTCAGGCTCTACCGGTTGTCTATCTTTGCACCTGGTTACTAGTGACTCCCTTAGTGCTAATTAAACCCTGCTCTGTTCTTCACCTTGCTGGATCTCCTTCAACACGCTTCCTACATGCTTCACTCTTCTCTGCTCGTTTCTCTCCTCTTCCTACTTCACTCTTCTCTATCTGCTTCTTACCAGCACAAACTCTACCAGTTTATACTACTGTTAAACTCTATAACAGTTTACCGGTTGTCTAAGCCTTACAAATTATAGCACTTTCAATCCTCTTACTGGTTGCACCTCCAAATGCTTAGTTGTTTCACTCTCATAGTTAGATCAACTCTTTTCATTTAAATGGCATCACACGTTTTGGCAACATGAATCACACTTCATCTTTGGTCCACATACTTATATTTGAGCTCTCCTACCAAAATGCAACTTCAAACTATTGGTGCGCTAGGGTTTCTTCCACTCATCATGAGGAGTATTGGATCTAATCAGATCTCGTTCTGCACGAAGATAAACAACCTTCAAGCAATCATGCATCACCTACCATCTCTTCTTTCTTCCAAGGCACATTTTCTATACTTAGTAAACACGAATAGTCCATCAACAAGGCACTTGGTCAATCACCATAAATGGTTCAACAGATTGCATCACCAATCTCATTCTGTACTTGGACATTCTGCATCAATCGATGTATCCCATCGATCACCTCTATTCGAGCTTCCTCAAGCCGCACACCTCTGCAACAAATCCCATGATTTACGAGGTCTACATTTAATGTCGACCAACTTTGTAACTACCTCATCGGTACACACTCCATCTACCGCTGCATGCGTGTCCGCCACCTTCACTCCACATGGCACTTTTGTTGGCATCTACCTTAGCTCACTTAGTCGGTCCGACTTGGGCACCGACAAATTACACACAACTAGTGTGTGCTTCATACCACTGATCCCTCTTTGCCTATCGATTCTCTAACCCTGCAGGTATATATTTCCTTACCAGTTAACCTTCTTGCCTTCACCTTCCTTGTGTTGGTGGATTAGGTCATCCTGATCATCACACATACCGGTTCTTAGCAGCTATCTAGGGTGACTCACCATGTGCTTCTTCAACTGATTGAGAGCATTTCACTTTTGTCTCTCAGTACACTTTGTTGCATCCCGGTATCCTTATTTATTGGTTGGGACTCTACATCTGCCTTCATGTCCATAACATGCATGATAACATCATGCAGTCAGTCTTCAACTGTCATTGTACCAACCCACATCTTCATTCCGGTTGCACTCTATGACTACAGCTGAACCTTTCCTTCTTCTTCATCTGACAGGTTCTCCTCTTAGCCGGTTTGTCAAAGTGACAAACTCATCACTCCTTGTTTGTTTTTGGTAGCTCACCCGCTTACGCTGCTGATCAAGTGTACATCTCCGATCTCACATGTTGGAGGCTCACACATATCATCCGTTTGGTTGAGGTGCATACACAGTGGCTCACAATCTGCCAATCACTGGTGGGAGAGGATCTATGTCATCTGCTGGCCAATGGTGTGACTTCCCTATTATTGAGTAGATGCAACTGCCTTACAATCCTCAAGCAACATTCTTCGTTCAGTCTTCTCTTTATCCAAGGACAACATCATTTACCAATGGGAGTCCTGCTAGATTACATCACACTAGCATATGCTTTGCCCTTCAACCTTCTCCCTGAGAAAATGATACTTGATGGCTATATGCTTTGTCCTTGAATGCATTACCAGATTCTTTGATATGTTGATTGGCACTTGAGTTATCACACCAGATGGGAATAGGATCCGAGATGTCCACCTATATGTCATTGAGGGTTTTCTTCATCCAAAGAACCTTAGAGCAACATGTAGCAACAACAATGTACTTTGCTTCAACAATTGATAGGGAGACTGAATCCTGCTTCCTGCTATGCCATGAGACCAACCAGTCACCTAGGAAGAATGCACCACCACTTGTGCTCTTCCGGTCATCAATGCAGCTTTCCCAATCAACATCAATATATGTTTCCAAGATGAATTCCCCTTGTTCGGGTACCACAATCCATAACTGAGTGTTCCTTGAAGGTACCTAAAAATTTTGCTTACGACATTCTTATGTGATTACTTAGGTGCGTGTAATGACTGCTTCCAGCTTAAGGGTTCAATAATAATTTTTTTTTTTGAGACCACATAAAACATTTGTAAAACTTCAACACAAGTATATTATAGCATGTATCCAATTCCATACAATGTTGATAAACAATAGCGTATGGCTTCTACTAGGTACAACTACTCATACCTTCTTCATTCATGAGTTTCTCTCACCAATCCATCATCATGCAATTCCTTTATTTCTAGTACCTGCATCCGCAAATTTGTCTACTTGTCTAGATACACAATAGAAGGTTAGCATATATTAGAATTCATGATTTCCACACCAAGTCATACTAATACTTTAACCAATTCAATCACACAATAGATGATTATTGATTTTATAAAGATGATTAAGATATACATACTAATGGAAAGGTACAATAAGATCAATGTAAACCCAAAAGGAGCATGACCTAAGGCTATACCTAATGTATCGGGGGCTCATCATAGATGGCCTTGCCTACGTGAATGCACAAAGACATCGTAGTTCATGAAAACAACTAAAACCCCATCTAATATGATGGAATAAGAGTGGGTACGCAACCCTTTCTAGGGTCCAGTCCCCCAGACAAATCTCTCGTCGGCTGCCACCCACTAAGGTGAAACAGAGACGAATACCTTGATATAGACAGGGATTGGCTCGGGTTACAAGTACTAAAGGCTCATTACTCACCATACAATCATTACTATTCATTATAAGGGTAACTGCTAATAGTACTATAATAATTGCTTGGAATCAAATCATCCTATACAAGAGACTATTTGGTGTGGGTTCTCCACAAGTTCAATAGGATTTAGTGATCAAGGAAACAACCAAGAATATGCACATGTCGAGTAGGCACTACTAATTAAACATCAAGTTACTGACCATAATGAGACCCTATCATAGAGTTTTAGTGCACTTCTAATCGATGACCAAAGTTAAATAATCAAAGGACTATGCATTAATATAATATCAATCCATATGCTAATAACAAACCACAAATTGCTTGTTTAACTCTACTAAGGAAACATTTGCCAATGTATATTTTTCATAATTTTAAATTGGTTACTACACCATCAAAACATCTATGACTTAACAACTTCTTAAAACCAAGATTCAAGAATCCCTATTACATCATAAGTAAATCTCTACTATCCCTTACCATTATTTCGAAATAATTGCAACTTCAATTAAAATCCTTACTTTTACTTGAGCACCCAGCCACCATATCCTAATTGTTACTCAATGGGGGCCATAACATTCTCTAATGACCATAAAATTCATGAAAAATAATGTCCCCCTATTCGTTTTGACATGAAATTTATAAGGACATAAATAAAATGACTATATGATTCCTCTACCAAGCTAGGGTGATTGACTCATATAAGATGATGCCATAAAATTTACCTCTCAAAACATTATATGGTGGAAGCATAGACTGAGTAAGATCAAAGTGTTAATACAATTTACAATTTGCAAATGAGAGTAAGAAATAAGGTACTCTACAATTAATATTTTAAATACTCACAAGAATGTTAATCCAATATCTTCTTACCATTCCATTAGGCTCTAATTTATCATAATAAATACCTTCCAATACCTTGTAATTATCTCAACTATATTTAACTATACACATATGTTAACTCACAACATATAACTCTTTACCTGCAGCTAATCACATTAATCAAAATCTACCTAAATTAATCCACTAGAGCCATCATAACAAATCCTAGCTATATGTATACATTCATCCAAAACAATATAATCTTTTTATTAATTATACCATCTCAGCCAAACATTCTACTCTTCCAAATTTTAGACATAAAGACATCTAACTCCTTGATTATTATTATTGATTTCTCTCTTTCCATATATGTCCAAGTACCATGAAACTAAATTAATCTCATTGCAATTATAAAAGACAAAGTCAAATGATACACAAGAACCCACTCACACACAGATAAATAAATAAATAAATAAATAAATAAATAAATAAATAAATAAATAAATAAATAAATAAATAAATAAATAAATAAATAAATAAATATATATATATATATATATATCTGAAAAGATCAACAACTGGATGTGATTATTTAATCTGTAATTTGTACCTCATGCGTAAATATATGAGCATTCATATTATATATACATATGCAAATATAAAGAATGGAGCTATACACTGTCAAACACAGAAATCCACATAAATATAAATGCTGATAGAATCCATTGAATATGGGACGTAACGTATGACAGGTTAGGGAAAGGCCGAAGAGTTTGCTGGCCAAAACATGTGAAGGAAGGGAGCAAGGTGTTGTGCAGATCACCCACCCCACGGGGATGGGGATGGCTCCCCATAGCACGGGGAGGTCCCTATTGTGGGTCGAGCCACCCACATCATTGGTGAGCTCCCCATGATCCCCCAAAGTAACATGCACAAGGTTTAAAAGCATGCAGGGCTGAGAGAATAACAGAGTTATCCAACAATATTTCGATACGAAGGAAATAGATAATCATATATATACACACAGAGAAAAGAAAACTGAGTTAGAAACAAAATGACAGATGCAAGGTATAAAAATTCATGACCAAAAAGGATATTATAACCACCACATAGGGTGATGAACTCATTAGAAACAAGGAACAAACAATATAAGGAATGATGCAAGTGAACATATATCTAATTATAATATGAAATTTCGATAGCTACAACTAAGAAAGAAAGGCTCTGATCAACTAATCAAATACAATTCGATAACAAGGAAATTTTGATAGGTACTAGCAAACTGTTAAACAAGGGGATCAATAACACACTAGAAAAAAACATGTTCTCGCTAAGATAACAATTAAAAACAAACACATGTATTGAGCTACCTCCAGGAAACATATCACAGGGGACAGACACAAGGATTCTGAGCATAATCAGAAATCAAACAACAAGCGACAGTTACGGTACTGGGAGATAAATAGGAAGGTTTCAATACACATTATCGCAGCTGGTGAAATAAATAAAGATGAAGGTCGACTCAAAATATATTGTGCACTGGGTCACTGGTTTGTTCCTCTGGGTTAGGCAACATAATTCACATACAAGAATGGGGTTGCCTACGATTTAACTAATCAATTAAGTGAATAGAAGAAGACAACATCTAGGCCTAGATTGCAATGCGACTCATTATTGGGTAATCACAGAGGGAACACGCCGATAGAGGAAAGAAGGAAAAACAGATACAGATGAAGCACATACTAAAAATACCCAGCAACACAGACACAATTACAGATAGAAGGCGAATCAATTCATCTATTTGGTTAAGACAGTAGAGAAGGGCACTAGGCAAGTTTATCAAAAAGAGAAGGCAAATTGATTAACAAGCAGGAACATGTTGACTCTTCCAATTGGTGGTTCCAGGAGACAACCATGTCGATATATAAAAATCAAGCAATAAAAGGAATGTTTCTAATTGAAGATCAATAAAAGAAAGAAGGTACCATTATACTTATTGTCACAGGGAGCCAAATCACAGTGGTAAGAAAATGGATCTGAAGAAAAACACGAAGCCACCACAACATACGGTAGAGATGACAGGTGAATGACATTTAAATGGCTTAATTATGATGTTCACCATAACAACTATGCGATTATCATATTACCTATAAAGATTATGAAAATACGCTTCTAAATGTAAAGGTTTAAAGCATCGATTAATTTATTCCGATCTACTCACTAATTTAATTCAATCTGCTAGTAACAAAAGCACAAATAAAGATTCAAGGGGAAAATCAACTTATGCAGAAGATAAATCAAATAGCGAGTGGATGTTTGTCAACAACATCAACCGGTAGAGGAAAAAGAGATTCACAGAGATTAAGAAGAAATCACCACTGAACATTGATGAGCGATACAAATAATGAAAGATTTGCACTCATAGACATGGCTGAGCAGAGAAATTCGAGATTCCAAAACCTGACTGGAATCCTATGCTAATGGAGAGAGTTTCTCCAAAAAAAACACCACTAACTCCCAAAAGCCAAAAATTTTATTCCAAAAATTCCCTTGAAAATCTCATGACCGACAAAGAGCAAAATTTTTAGAGCAAATGAAATTCAACCCCAAAACTTCTTTCTTCCTCCTAGTGTATACCTGCGTCTTCTTTCATAGACTATTTGCATGCCCAAAATATTTTTTGTAACTTCCAACATTAAGTATTGTAATTGCTGAATAGCGTTAGTGTGGAAATTTTCTTAAAATATTTGAACATCCCTAAAATGCTATTATTATTATCAATTTTACAATTGGATATAATTAAAGCAAGTGACATGGACGTCGACAATTCCCGTGAATAATCATAATTCCAATTCCTTGTGTAACTTCTATTATTACGCATGATTCTACCAAACACATGCACACACAAGTAAACGTTATGAAAATTTACTTACTACAACCTTGGCATTCAACGAAAGGTGAATAACTTTGTAGTTGGGTTCATGAATTCCTAAATTATGATACACCACAATAAAACTTGAAATACCTATATTTAAGATGTACATACAAATTAGTTCCTAGAATCATATTCTAGTGAATTGATCTTAGTCACTTTTCAAAGCTTGTAAATAATTGCATTGAAACATACATGGGAGATTTCATCAATGTTAAAGTGTGCATATCACATTACCTCATTATCATAAAGCGTAATTCCTACCACTTGACTCTTTCGGTTCTAAGAAGACCATACTTAATCGTAATTGCTAATGCAACGTAACACCATAGAAAATCAAAATAGACTCCTAATCATCATGTAACAAAAATAATATTCCATCTACTTCGTTTACCATATATAAATCACTATATTCTATCCATTCAACAAAATTTGTTCATTCCAAGTTAATATTGTATAGAAATTACCCCATATTGCATTTTTTCACTTCCACCTTAGGTTATATATATGACTTTAAATAACTTCTCATGCAATGTAATTAAAACAAGGATAAAAAGGAAGAAGAAAAAAAAACTATTAAAATTATACATCCTCATTCACAGAATCCTTTTGAACCTTGGAAGTAGCATCAAGTATTTGATTTAAATTTATCCCCTAAATTTCTTATCTTCACTCACATTAAGAGACTTTTTTTTAATACCTTATGATGCACATATAGAAACAACTAGAATTATAATAGAAAGAGTGAAATAAATGTTAACTATGCCCATATCATGTAATTGAAGTACTTACCTCTTGGTTATGAGTTTAATTTTGTGTCGCTTGATTCATTCAAATCTAAGATCAATTCACACTCAATATAACCATCAGTATGACATATTACTTTGCAATCAAGGTGTCATGGACTTATAATCATCATAAGATGCGAGGTAATTACATTTGCTTCATTCCTGATTTATAAAAGCAACATACTTCATCCTTGCATAAGCCATTGTTCATTCTAGGCTGATACAACTAAACTACATTGTATTTTCAATTTTTTTTTTTCAAAAATAAAATGTTCTCAACATGAGACCAATCCACATAAGCATCATAATCATAATTAAAATTTAACCATAAAACAAATGTCCACATTATTCAAATCAAACCTAAAATATCCCAAAATAATACTACAAACTTGCAATGTTTGTATCAATTGGTAGGCGAAACTTGATATAGAGGGTCATGATAGTGCGGCTATCTAGCCACCATACATACGACCTGCACTATATCCGGTCTAGAAGCAGTAAGATACAATAAGCAACCTATCATGGATCTATATAATGTCTGATCCACCACCGTTGATTCATTATTATTGCTTAATTTTCTTCCGATCACCATGGGGGTACTCACTAGTTTGTAGACCTCCATTAGATTTTTTTTTAACATATCCTTTGCATACTTGGTTTGTGAGATAAGGATTCCCTTATCTTGCTGTGATATCTGCAAACCAAGGAAGTGTGCCAATTCTCCGAGCATTGACATCTCAAATTCGAATTGCATCTGATAAGCAAATTCTTTGCAAAGGATGTCCTTGTTGCCTCCAAAAATAATGTCATCTACATACACATCCATAATGATAATGTGGTTTTCATCTTCCTTGATGTATAAATTGTTGTCTACACTCTCCTTTTTGAATCCTTTCTCCTTTGCAGGTTGTTCTACCTATAAACCATACTACACTTCCAGTCACTCGGTGGCCCAATGATAAATGACCACATCCTTTTGTTGTTCTATCATACTCCTGAGTAATATGATTATGACTTTGATAGATAGAAAAATTGAATAGGCACCTTCCCAAAGTCACTAACATACCGGTTTGGTCAACCAATTGCCTAATTTGCCATTATTTTCAATATGTTTGATACCAATTAGAGGATATAGTTGTGAACTCCCCTTGAATCACAGATCTCAAGTCATCTTTGCCTATTAGGTTCTAGAGTATGACTGGATACATTTCCATAGAAGCATACTGCATTCATCCTAACTGGATGATTGGAAGACCTTCTATCAAACCGGTTTGATCCTATTTTCAGGGTCATGCCATTGAAGTCTGCTATCAGTTTCAATTGACATCTTGATCTTGCAGGAGCATTTCTCCTTTAGGCATAGTTTTTATGTTGTCTGCCATGTGAATGAATCCTCTTCTTCCTGCACTCATTACTTCTATGGCTAGATCCATTAGAATTACAACATATATAATTTATATTTCTTGAAGCAGCAAATGGACTCTAGTTAGCATAATCGTGAGTGAGCTTATGCATCTTTCTACATGTTCTGATACCCAAATGCAATAAATCTTGTACAAACTGAATTGTTATTCCTAGGAAGAACAACTTTTCTATTCCTAGACATCTTTTTGCATTCCTCTACCCTATGGCCATATCCTTTACAAGCAAAACAATAACTGGAGAATGGAGACATATTACTTACAAATTTATTCTCCCAAACATGAGGTGATCTTACTGGTTTGGTTTCTCCACTTCTACTTCTCCTGGGTGCTGCATCTCTTTGTCTTCCACTAGTGGGGAATCTCTTAGGGTGCCTTCTTGTATTCTTATTTCCGTTGTACTTATCTTTTCTCAGCTTTCTTTTTCCTTTAGGATTTGCATTATTTGTTCTTGCTGTACCGGTCTTCTTCTTTCGCCTCATGTCCTTACCGGTTGTGGTTAGGTCAACCTTCTTTCTTGGCGCACCTTTGATTGTAAAGGTCTGATCCTTATTATCTGCATTAGAGGAGACAAACTGAATGTCCTTGTGAGAGACATCCTTGCTTGTGGAGCATTCACTGATAACATATCCTAATCCTCCGGTATCCTTGGAGTGTTTTTGTTTACTCAACATTTTGTCCAAGGCCTCAGTGCTGCCATCATACTGAATTCTTACCTTTAGCTCATCTTGACTCTTCTCAAGGTCTTTCCTGATGCTCTCCATTTCTCCTTTAAGTAACTAACCTTCTTTGTCCTTTGTCTCCACTTCCAGTTGCAACTCCTCACATCTTCTCTCCTTGGCATCCAAGACTAATTTCAAATCATCAACCATACCTTTGGCCTCTTCAAGTTGAGTTGTCAACAAGTTGATGTTCTTGTTTGATTCCTCAAGACATATTCTCAACTGACTGCATTCATCATGAATTAATTTTTTATAATTTTTAAATTCATTTCTAATATTTTTCAACTCTTCCAGTGTAGTTACCAGTTGTTGTTCATGGTCAACTTCGAGTTCATCTTCATTATCACTCCCAAACACATCTTGTCGAGGAGGTTTATCTACATTCTCACCTTCTGATGTGTGTTCCTCACTTTCTGTCTCTTGATCCATGAAGAGGTGAGTTCCTTCTTCATTATTTTTGCTGCAACAATTGGTTGATCTATCTTCATCATCTGCACATGTGTTTGTTTCATTGATCTTCTTGCTTCCATAAACTGGTTCTATAGTGCTAGCTTCATTGTCATAAAGCTTCTTCAACCTCTCCCACAAACTCTTTGCCGATTTGCATCTGTTCACCTATGAGGAAACATCATCCGAGAGCCCACAGAGTATAGCCTTCCTTGCTTCCTCATTATACCGCTATCTTCTTTCTACTTCTGAACTGGTGGGAGGATTGACATGACTAGGGAGACCATTTACAACAGACATTTAGACATCATACTCTAATACAAACATGTAGACTTCCATTCTGTAACACCAAATGGTATAGTTAGACCCATTAAACACCGATATAGAGATTGACTCAAAACAACCCATTGTGTCCTTATTCTAGAATCTACCCAAGCTAGAGAAAGCTTATCAACTGAGAACCTGGGATCTGATACCAATTGTTAGACACAATGTTCCACTGAGAGGGGGGGTGAATTAGTGGTTTCCAAAACTCGTTAACCTTTTAATCCTAAGAGTGAGTACCAGTTAGCAATGCAAACACTAAGAAAACCTACTGGTGAGATAAAGAAAGACATCATAATGCAACCACATAAAGGCACATCACATAACACCGATATATACGAGGAAAACCCAAGATGGGAAAAACCTCAATGAGAAGAGCTGCTGGAGACTACTGCTCCAATCTAGCCTCACAATGAAACACTTGGTTACAACATTTAGGGCACCAACCCAAGGAGTACTACTCCTATTGTAGGGCACCAACCCAAGGAGCACCAACCCTTGCATCGAGCTCCAACTCAGTGACAACAATACATTATATCAAAATAATACAATAGGCAAATCCTGGTTACAAATGAGTTGTGTAACCTCTGCATGTAATCTCTCTCTACCAGTTTCTCACCTAATCAACTTTGCAGGTAGTATTCTCCATCTTCCACTCTACAACCTCTCTACCAATTCACACTCCTATGCCTCACCGGTTCACTACTATCTCTTGTCACACTGCCTCCTCCTTGTTTGATCTCTTCTTACTCTCCTCCTCTATCTTCTTAGCTTGCTGTTGCTGCCTTACCAGTTTAGGCTCTACTGGTTGTCTGTCTTTGCACCTGGTTACTGATGACTCCCTCAATACCTGTTAAAGCCCTCTCTATTCTTCACCTTGCTTGATATCCTTCAACACTCTTCCTGCATGCTTCACTCTTCTCTGCCCGCTTTACTCTCCTCTGCCTGCTTCACTCTTGTCTATCTTCTTCTTACCAACACAAACTCTATTGGTTTATACTACTATTAAACTCTATAACAGTTTACTGGTTGTCTAGGCCTTACAGGTTAGACCACTTTCAATCCTCTTACTGGTTGCACCTCCAAATGCTCAGTTGTTTCACTCTCATAGTTGGATTGACTCTTTTCATTTAACTGGTATCACACGTTCTGGCAGCATCAATCACACTCCATCTTTGGCCCACATACTTATATTTGAGCTCTCTCACAAAAATGCAACTTCAAACTATTGGCACGCAAGGGTTTCTTCCACTGATCATGAGGAGTATCAAATCCAATCAAATCTCATTCGACATGAAGATAAAATACAAGCAATCAGGCATCACCTACCATCTCTTCTTTCTTCCAAGGCATGTTTGTTATACTTAGTAAACACAGATAGTTCGTCGACAAGGCACTTGGTCAATCACCATAAACAGTTCAACAGATTGCATCACCAACCTCGTTCTGCACCTGGATATTTTGCATTGATCGATGTATCCCATCAATCACCTCTATTTGACCTTCATCGAGCCACACACCTTTGCAACACATCTCATGATTTACGGGTCTACATTTAATATTGACCAACTTTGTAACTACCTCGTCAGTGCACACTCCATCTACTGCTGCATTCATGTCCACCACCTTGATTCCACGTGGCACCTTTGTTAGCATCAACCTTAGCTCATGAAGTCGGTCTAACTTGGTCACCGAAAAATTACACACAATCATTGTGTGATTCATACCATCGGTCCCTCTTTGCCTACCGATTCTCTAACCCTACTAGTATATCTTTCCTTATCGGTTAACGTTCTTGCCTTCACCTTCCTTGTGTTGGTGGATCATGTCAACCTGGTCATCACACATACCAGTTCTCAACAACTATCTAGGGTGACTCACCAGTGCTTCTTCAACTGACTGAGAGCACTTCACTTTTGTCTCTCAGTACACTTTGTTGCATGTTGGTATCCTTGTTTAACAGTTGGGATTCTACATCTGCTTTCGCATCGGTAACATGCATGATAACATCATGCAAGCAGTCTTCAACTATCAATACACCAAGCTACATCTTAATTCCAGTTGCATTCTATGGTTGGTTGAACCTTTCCTTCTTCATCTGACAGGTTCTCCTCTTAGCTGGTTTGTCAAAGTGACAAACTCATCACTCCTTGTTTGTTCCGATAGCTCACCTGCTTACTTTGTTAATCAAGTGTACATCTCTGATCTCACATGTTGGAGGCTCACACATATCATGGGATCAATTGAGTTGGATACACAGTGGATCACAATCTTCCAATCACCGGTGGGAGAGGATCTATGTCATATGATGGCCAAAGGTGTGACTTCCTTTTTATTGAGCATATGCAACTGCCTCACAATCCTCAGGCAACATTCTTCCTTCAGTCTTATCTTCATCCAGGGACAACATCATTTATTGGTGGGAGTCCTGCTAGATGACATCACACTAGGATACTGGTGGCATGTTCACTCTACAGTATTACAGGTCATCATCTTACTGGTTAGTGCTATTATGTATACTAACTTGTTCACTGGGTACCGGTTCCTTCATTCCCATCATCAACATGTATACCTATGACTCTAGCATGCATACCGGTTGACCTCCATGATCATAATGTCGATTGACATCAATGACAATACAACACATACATATCCCATACCGGTTCCTATCCTATATCGGTTGACATCAATGACAACACAATGCCAACAATCTCCTTCTTTGGCATTGATGTCAACACATGTAGTATCTGGTATACTACATATTCTTTCTCCCCATTTGACAACAATGACAAAGGGTCGGGGCATCCTTTTATCGAAACCTTTCTCCACTGATTTTAAAGTGTATTCTCCTCTTTTGGCCACAATCCGCTCAACCAACATATGGTTCAAGAGATATGAGATTTTACAATGAACTCCCCATGAACCATAGATCTCCTTCCAATCTTTAAGTGCATGAGGTAGGTGACACAACTCCCAACTTGTGTCTTAAGTACTCAAATGTACTTACCGGTAATGGTTTGGTGAAGATGTCTGCCACTTTTTCTCCTATAGGAATGTATTCCATCTTTATATCATGTCCTTCAACCTTCTCTCTGAGAAAATGATACTTGATGGCTACATGCTTTGTCCTTGAATGCATTATCAGATTATTTGATATGTTGATGGCACTTGAGTTATCACACCAGATGGGAATAGGATCCAAGATGTCCACCTGTATGTCCTTGAGGGTTTGCTTCATCCAAAGCATCTGAGAGCAGCATGTAGCAGCACCAATATACTCTACTTCAATAGTTGATAGGGAGACTGAATCATGCTTCCTGCTATGCCATGAGACCAACTGGTCACCTAGGAAGAATGCACCACCACTTGTGCCCTTTTGATCATCAATGCAACCTGCCCAATCAACATCAGGTTATGCTTCCAAGATGAATTCTCCTTGTTTGGGGTACCACAATCCATAACTGAGTGTTCCTTGTAGGTACCTAAAAATTCTACTTACGACACTCATATGTGACTGCTTAGGTGCTGCTTGAAATCTATCCACCATGCACATGACCTATACTATATCTGGTCTAGAAGTAGTAAGATACAAAAAAATTCCTATCATGCATCTATACAATGTCTGATTCACCACCAGTGATTCATCATTCTTGCTTAATTTTCTTCTGGTCACCATGGGAGTACTCACCGGTTTGTAGTCCTCCATTTGATTTTTTTTTAACATATCCTTTGCATACTTGGTTTGTGAGATAAAGATTCCTTTATCTTGCTATGATATCTGCAAACCAAGGAAGTGTGTCAATTCTCCAAGCATTGACATCTCAAATTCTGACTGGATTTGATCAACAAATTCTTTGCAAAGGATGTCCTTGTTGCCTCCAAAAATAATGTCATCTACATACACAACAACAATGATCACATGGTTTCCATCTTCCTTGATGTATAAATTTCTATGTGCACTCCCCTTTTTGAATCCTTTCTCCTTTGCAGGTTGTTCTACCTATAAACCAGATTGCACTTCCTGTCACCCGGTGGCCCAATGACAAATGAGTACATCCTTTTCCTATTCTATTATACTCCCTGGTAACATGATTGTGACTTTTATAGATAGAAAAATTGAATTGGCACCTTCCCAAAGTCATTAACATACTGGTATGGTCAACCAACTGCCCGATTTGCCACTATTTTCAGTATGCTTGATACCAATTAGAGGATATAGCTATGAACTTCCCCTGAATCATAGATCTTAGGTCATCTTTGCCTATTAGGTTCTAAAGTATGGATGGATACATTGCCATAGAAGCATAATGCATTCATCCTAACTAGATGATTGGAAGACCTTCTATCAGACCGGTTTGATCTTCTTCTTAGGGTCATGCCATTATAGTCTGCTACCAGTTTCAACTGACATCTTGATCTTGTAGGAGCATTTCTCCTTTGGGTATAGCTGTTATGTCGGCTGCTATGTGCATGAATCATCTCCTTCCTCCACTCATTACTTCTATGGCCAAATCCATTGCAATTATAACATATATAATTTATATTTCTTGAAGCAGCAAACGGACTCTGGTTAGCATAACCGGGAGTGAGCTTATGCATGTTTCTACATTCTTGATGTTCTATGCCCAAATGCTTTACATCTTCTACAAACTAAATTGCTATTCCTAGGAAGAACACCTTTTCTATTCCTAGACATTTTTTTGCATTCCTCTGCCCTATGGCCATATCCTTTACAAGAAAAATGGTAACCAGAGAATGGAGACATATTACTTACAAATTTATTCTGCCAAACATGTGGTGATCTTACTAGTTTGGCTTCTCCATTTCTACTTCTCCGGGGTGCTGCATCTCTTTGTCTTCCATCGGTGGGGAATATCTTAGGTTGCCTTCTTGTATTCTTATTTCCGGTGTACTTATCTTTTCTCAGCTTTCTTTTTCCTTTAGGATCTGCATTATTTCTTCTTGCTGTACCGGTCTTCTTCTTTCACCTCATGTCCTCACCAGTTGTGGTTAGGTCAACCTTGTTTCTTGGTGCACCTCTAACCGTGAAGGTCTGACCCTTATTATCTCCATTAGAGGAGAGAAACTGAATGCCCTTGCGAGAGACATCCTTGCTTGTGGAACATTCATCGATAACATATCCTAATCCTCTGGTATCCTTGGAGTGTTTTTGTTAACTCAACATATTGTCCAAGGCCTCAAGGCTACCATCAAACTAGATTCTTACCTTGAGCTCATCTTGACTCTTCTCAAGGTCTTTACTGATGCTCTCCATTTCTCCTTTAAGGTCCTAACCTTATTTGTCCTTTGTCTCCACTTCCAGCTATAACTCCTCACATCTTCTTTGCTTGGCATCCAAGACTGATTTCAAATCATCAGCCATACGTTTGACCTCTTCAAGTTGAGTTGTCAAAAAACTGATGTTCTTGTTTGATTCCTTAAGACATATTCTCAACTAACTGCATTCATCATGAACTAATTTTTATAATTCTTAAATTCATTTCTAACATTTTGCAGCTCTTCTAGTGCACTTCCCAATTCTTCTTCAAGGTCAACTTTGGCTTCATCTTCACTTTCACTCCCAAACACATCTTGTTGGGGAGGTTTATCTGTATTGTCACCTTCCAATGTGTGCTCCTCACTTTCTGTCTCTTGAGCCATGAAGAGGTGGGTTCCTTCTTCATCATTTCTGCTGCAACAACTGGCTGATCTATCTTCATTATCTACACGTGTTTGTTTTATTGATCTTCTTGCTTCCATAAACCAGCTCTGCAGTGTTAGGTTCATTTCCATAAAGCTTATTCAACCTGTCCCACAAATTCTTTGCTGATTTGCATCTATTCACTTGTGAGGAAACATCACTCGAGAGCCCATAGAGTATAGCCTTCCTTGCTTCCTCATTACACCGCTATCTTCTTTCTACTTCTGAACCGGTGGGAGGACTAACATGACTAGGGAGACCATTTACAACAAACATTTAGACATCATACCCTAATACAGATAGGTAGACTTCCATTTTGTAACACCAAATGGAATAGTTAGAACCATTAAACACCAAAGTAGAGATTGACTCAAAACAACCCATTATGTCCTTATTCTAGAATCTACCCAAGCTAGAGAAAGCTTATCAACCAAGAACCTGGGATCTGATACCAATTGCTAGACACAATGTTCCACTGAGAGGGGGGGTGATTAGTGGTTTCCAAAACTCGTTAACCTTTTAATCCTAAGAGTGAGTACCAGTTAGCAATGCAAACACTAAGCAAACCTACTAGTGAGATAAATAAAGACATCACAATGCAACCACATAAAGGCACATCACATAACACCGATATATATGAGGAAAACCCAAGATGGGAAAAACTCGTTGAGAAGAGCTGCTGGAGACTACTGCTCTAATCCAGCCTCATAATGAAACACTCGGTTACAACATTTAGGGCACCAACCCAAGGAGTACTACTCATGCTTTAGGGCATCAACCCAAGGAACACCAACCCCTGATTTTAGGGCACCAACCCAAGGAGCACCAACCCCTGCATCGAGCTCCAACTCAGTGACAACAATACATTATTACAAAATAATACAATAGGCGAATCTTGGTTACAAATGAGTTATGTAACCTCTGCATGTAATCTCTCTCTACCGGTTTCTCACCTACTCAGCTTTGTCGGTAGTATTCTCTGTCTTCCACTCTACCACCTCTCTACCGATTCACACTCCCCTGCCTCACCGATTCACTACTATCTCTTCTCACACTACCTCCTCCTTGTCTGATCTCTGCTTACTCTCTTCCTCTATCTTCTTAGCTTGTTGTTGGTTCCTTACTGGTTACGACTCTACCAGTTGTCTGTCTTTGCACTTGGTTACTGGTGACTCCCTCAATATCATTTAAACCTTACTCTATTCTTCACCTTGCTAGATCTCCTTCAACAATCTTCCTGCATGCTTCACTCTTCTCTTCATGCTTAACTCTCCTCTGCCTACTTCACTCTTGTCTGTCTACTTCTTACTAGGGCAAACTCTACCGGTTTATACTACTGTTAAAGTCTATAATAATTTACCGGTTGTCTAGGCCTTACAAGTTAGAGCACTTTCAATCCTCTTACTGGTTACACTTCCAAATTCTTAGTTGTTTCACTCTCATAGTTAGATTGACTCTTTTCATTTAACTGGCATCACACGTTCTGGCAACATCAATCACACTCCATCTTTGGTCCACATACTTATATTTGAGCTCTCTTGCCAAAACACAACTTCAAACTATTGTCACTCTAGGGTTTCTTCCACTGATCACGAGGAGTATCAGATCCAATCGGATCTCGTTTGGCATGAAGATAAACAACATGCAAGCAATCAGTCTTCACCTACCATCTCTTCTTTCTTCCAAGTCACATTTTTTATACTTAGCAAACACGAACAATCCATTGACAAGGTACTTATTCAATCACCATAAATGGTTCAGTAGATTGCACCACCAACATCATTCTGCACCTAGACATTCTGCCTAGATTGATGTGTCCCATCAATCACCTCTGTTCGACCTTCCTCAAGTCGCACACCTCTGCAACACATCCCATGATTTACAGGGTCTACATTTAATGTCGACCGACTCTCTAACTACCTCGTCGGTGCATACTCCATCTATCGCTACATGCATGTCCGCCACCTTGACTCCACGTGGCACCTTTGTTGGCATCCACCTTAGCTCACTATGTCGGTCCAACTTGGCAACCGAAAAATTACACACAACCGATGTGTGCTTCATACCACCGATCCCTCTTGTCTACCAGTTCTCTAACCCTGCTGGTATATCTTTCCTTACCGGTTAACCTTCTTGCCTTCACCTTCCTTGTATTGGTGGATCATGTCAGCCCGGTCATCACACATACTGATTCTCAATAGCTATCTAGGGTGACTCACCATGCGCTTCTTCAACTTACTGAGAGCACTTCACTTTTGTCTCTCAGTACACTTTGCTGCATGTCGATATCCTTGTTTACCGGTTGAGACTCTACATTTGCCTTCATATTGGTAACATGCATGATAACATCATGCAAGCAGTCTTGAACTATCATTATACCAACTTACATCTTCAATCTGGTTGCACTTTATGTCTGCAGCTAAACGTTTCCTTCTTCTTTATTTGACAGATTCTCCTCTTAGCCGATTTGTCAAAGTGACAACATCATTACTCCTTGTTTGTTCCGATAGCTCACTTGCTTACTCTGCTGATCAGGTGCACATATTTGATCTCACATGCTTGAGGCTCACACATATCATCCGGTCGGTTGAGGTGGATACACAGTGGCTCACAATCTGCCAATCATCAGTGGGAGAGGATCTATGTCATCTGCTGGCCAATGGTGTGACTTCCTTGTTATTGAGCAGATGCAACTGCCTTACAATCCTTAGACAACATTCTTCCTTCAGTCTTCTCTTTATCTAGGGACAACATCATTTACCGGTGGGAGTCCTGCTAGATGACATCACACTATCATACCGGTGGCTTGTTCACTCTGTAGTCTTACAAGTCATCATCTTACTGGTTAGTACCATCATGTATACTAACTTGTTTGCCCACTTATTCACCGGGTACTAGTTCCTTCATTCCCAACATCAACATGTATACTGGTGACTCTAGCATGCACACCAGTTGACTTCCATGACTACAATGCCGGTTGACATCAATGACAACACAACATATACATCTCCCATAGCGGTTGCCATCCTATACCGATTGACATCAATGACAAGACAATGCCAACAATTTGATCAATCCTGAAATATGGTCATAATCTGTAGAAATCAATTGAATGTCATTGTAGCTTTCATTCAAGCATCTTTATTTTTTGCATCAGTAACAACTAGTGGCACCAAATTCCATGCATTGACATATCTATGTTCTTGGTTGTTGCATTCATCATAGTTTCCGGAAATGCAATCAAAACAAAATTGTGAGTAATCCCTAGTGTGCAATGACTACATGCGACTATATGTACTCATGATAGAATGCAAATATCTTGTCTTCTCTACCCTCTTGCATCCATGCATTGTTCTTCTATCCACACCTTCAAAACATAAATTTTTTTTTTTTTTTAATTCAATATTAATATTTAAATTTTAAAATTATTTGAAAACCAAAATAAGTTCAAAATATCACATACACACATGTGCATACCTAATATCTCCCAAAATACTCTATATGACCTGCAACTCGATCCATTCTCGATGATGTACCAACCTCATTTGATGCAAAGTGTGTCTTACACCATTCAATTACATCATGTGCCTCTTTTATATGAAATCCTTGATAATTCATTTGAGACTTTCTTAGAGCACATGTGTGATGCAAGCTTTTGCACCATCATGCTCATCCTTTCCATGTCCACTCTTGAAGAAACTTCAAACATGTGGTATCTTTTGATTTCGATGATATCTACATAGTGCATAAAATGGCCTTGATGATTTGAATTGTGCTGTGTACATGCATCTGACCAAACAAAATGCTTTTCAATTTTTATGCCTCCGTTTTCCAAATATCCATAAAAATTCTTAAAGAAATGTTCTACAAAATGTGTGTCATGCTCTTTATCATCACTAAGATAAAAATGATATTCTTTCTTAATGAACCGTGCTTCAAATGTACTATCAACACTATCCAAATCCAAATGTGCATGTCAATAACACACCAACACCATAATAGTGATATGCTTTTTAAACTAGTACTATGATTGAATATATTTTTGATGTACAAAAGAGTAATTTTTTGCAAAGTCGACAACCGATAAAATAGTTCTAGGTGGGAAAGTGTCTCTCAGTGTTTGGAATTGTTGTGCTTTCCACTTAGCAAAAAAAGCATGATGTATATAAGGTTGAATCAATTTACGAAAATTTCCCATAAAGGTTCCAATAGGTATCTCTTCTTCTACATATTCTAACATTGTGGATTCTTTCCCAAATTTTGTTTCAAACTTTATGTACTTATGACTTATATTTTACCATCCTTGTCATGTCAACATATTCATTTCTCAAAGGAAATTTAGCCAAATTATCACATGTTTCACAAAGTCCTTTTATGCAATTTATTTGACCTATTGCATTATCATCTGATTTATCACATAAAAGCGATGCTATGGACTGACTTGGCCATTTATGGAGAGAATTTTTAAAACAATCACTTTCTTCTATCATCTATCAAAACATTTGATAGTAGAGATCAAATTCAATATGATAAACAACAACACCAAGTTTCAAAAGATTTGTTTATCTTCACATAATATGGCTTTAATCTTTCAAACATCGTTTGTCCAATCTTTATATTAGGATTTGAATTACAAAATGACAAATATAATTCATGTTGCATTGTGTCCAACCATTTTTTGATGACATATTCATTGGGCCCATTCCTATGTTTGATAACATCTATAGTATTTGATGAAGGACGAGTATGATCATTCCAAAATGTTGTGATCAAGTTCCTAACTCCATCTTCAATCCTGTTAGAATGAGGGATCTACACATTATTGTCCAATTGCCTTCCAAGGTACTATCATCTAAATTGATTCTCTTTTTCACATAATGTGATATTGTCTTCCTACTAACCAATCTTAGATGAAAGTGAAAAGATTTGTCTTTTTTGGGACATGTTTTTATTTAAAATAGATGTCAATATCACTCTTCTTGAAATGGCCTTATCTGCATATCTATATTGTTCCCAATGGAACCTAAACCTTCCTTAACATTTTCAACAATATCTTTTTGTAGGTGAGAAAATTTCCTCTTTTCAATTTCGTATCCACACCCAACAATTTTAATGGCTCTTTTAACTCATTATGAAGACGTTGAATGATAATAGTTGGGCTTTTTCAAGTGTATCAAGATTTTCAAATTGAGCAATTATTTCCTTTGACTTTCTATTCAATGACCTCCTCTTAGCATGTGTAGGTTTTTAAACATAATATCTCAATTTATCCACATCCATTTGTTAATTGCCTAAGAAGACCTAACATTCATAATAAAGAGATCCTAAAAAGACTTAATCACCTAAAAAGACCTTAAAAAAATACTAGAGAGAGAAATCCTAAAATGACTTAAGATTTCACCTAAGAAGACCTACACCTAAAAATAATGAGTGAGAGAGAGAGAGAGAGAGAGAGAGAGAGAGAGAGAGAGAGAGAGAGAGAGAGAGAGAGAGAGAGAGAGAGAGAGAGAGAGAGAGAGAGAGAGAGAGAGAGAGAGAGAGAGAGAGAGAGAGAGAGAGAGAGAGAGATTCTTATTTAAAATACTTCTTTATAATTATTTATTTATTGTCGAATTAAATCTTAATTTTAATGGTCTCTAGCTTTATACATAGAAAACCTTATTTTGTATCTATTTAAATGTTGCAATAAAAAAACCCAAAATTATATTCTCAAAATATAAGCATGCATCCCTCTTCAACATGGAGAAAATTCCATCTATTTCTATTATATTTTATAATTTGATTACTTTCAAACTCTTTAGGCTATATTAGAAATTGTTTATGATTGACAAGTAGTTCAAATTATCCATACCAAATTTAAGTGGGTTGATGAATTCTAAATTGTAAAGATGCATACCTGTTTTATTTATATGATATCTTGTTAGTTCTTGTTCACGACGTCTTTGTTCATTATCAGGTGAATACTTTCACACAGTCTTATTTACCACTGTCCTTTTATTTCCCATCTCCTTCCTTTGAAAAAATTCCCCTTGAAAATTCCACACCAAAAAAATTCACTTCAAAATGTCTTCTTTATAAAAAATGCAAATTATCCTTTAATTTTGTTTTCTAAAAAATGAGAAAAACACATTCATATGCCCTTATCCATAAAAAAAACAAAAATTCTAGCCGATAGGGGGTTCTATTGAAGTCGTTATAATTTTTTTTGTGCCTAACATGTTTGATAGAACATATGTTCTATCGAACATGATTTCTATGCATCTCCCCCCCAATCTCTCAAATTTCTACAGATTTCTAGCTTCGAAGCTCTAATTGAAGGCTCAAATGGAACAATCTTGACAAACCCAAATGCATGATAGTAGTACTCAAAGCGATCTTTTCAATGATTATAATTTTAATATATATTGAGTTTGTTATGATTTTTTTTTAGTTTAACTAAACATCTAGGTTTTTCACCAAACATCAACTTCTCTGTTCAATGCTTATAAAAAATAGTAAACTAATGAAAACAAATTATGAAAAATATCTATGCACTAGGTATTGAAGTCCTATTTCCAACAAAATAAAATAAAATTGAATTTTGAGATACATACACAACAAGTTATGAGTAACCAAATGAACCTATGTCTAAATTATAGTTAAATCGACTTCAAAACTTAATAAAATATGAAATACTCAACATAATATCACAAAACCAATTGCAAACACTAGATATCAAAATTACAAACCTAAATTTGAAAGAATCACATTTTTTTATCTATTTTAGAAAAAAAGTTGTGTTACCAAGTGAGTATCTCTCTTTAAAAATGTTGTTTATTGTTAAAAACTAATTTTTGAGGGAGATAGAAAAATGGATACAAATAGATTCCAATTTTTTTAAAAACTATATATTTAGAATCTACATACAAAATGTCACAAATCACTAGTTTACATTATCGACAAATTTCTTATGGTTTAGCGGTAATAGGTGTTCGAATGTAATTTTTTTTTTTCAAATTGTTTGTTTCAATGTCAGAGTTGGCTAAAAAGTATAACCCACTATTGTCAAATAATATTTTCTTAACTATCTGAGATTATTTCAAAGATCTCAATTCCATCTCAATCACATGTATTCCAAGAGGTAAACATAACATGAATTTATATCAAACAAAGAGAAAACACAAGAAAACATTCATGCATTTCTAATTGATGGTTTACACATTATGAAATTCCATTCATGCATATCATTCCAAAGGTAACAATTACATACCCGAATTTCTAAAAAAAAGAGAGCATTTCATAGCTAATAACTCCAAAATTAAATGCATCTTTAAATCAAACATAGAGAAGCTCACATAAGCACACATACATTATTACAACTCCCTTTTTGAAAAATGAAATCTTTCAAATAATTAAGATAAGATATTTATCAACAAAAATCAAGATATATTTCCAATTAGGCATAGGCCTACTTAATTACCTAGTTTTCCTCCCTATTTTAATAATCCAATGCTAGAATCAAAGGTAATAAACATTACTAATTTCATATCATCTAGGGGTGACACTCAAGAGATAATAATTTTTAATAATATATTCATGTTCTACCATGTCATTCTTCTCTTTCTTCACTATGCATGTTTATCGAAAGGTTTAAAGAATGAGATTCTTGACATATAACATTTCTACATGATGATCACTTGTATAATACCCACGATTAATGAAACTCTCTATTGTTAAGGTAGAATTTAGAAGGTTTAACTAATTTTATCAAGACAATGGATGTCCAAAATCCTATCAAATACTTTCATTATACTTACATTGATCAATGAATTCAAGGGACTTTAATTGAATTCTCTCATAAGACAATAACATATCTTGCATCTTATTATTAACTTTATAATCTAAATTTCAATCATTGAGCAAAAGAAGAAATAACTCCACACAATACCCTAAAGTAATATGTAATTATATCAAATGAATTTGACTTCAATAGCTTATCTATATTCCTCAAGAATAACAATACCTGTAGCATCCAACACTTTAGATGGTGAGATAATCTTGAATATTCCAAATAGTCAAGTCTTCATATTAACATAGATACTATTTAGAGTAGAATATTTTACTATCCAAACAATACAACTTAGACGCTTATGTGTTCTGAAATGTGTATTATACAATCATGGATCTCTTAAATTAAGTGATACATATAATGATTATATACAAAATAAACTCAATTTCCTATTATATAACCATTATTTAAGGTTTTTTATCCTTTATAAATCAAATTATAAATTCACTTTCTAATTGATAATAATACTTTAATATAGCTTAATAATCAACAATAATATGCTATAATAGCTCACCAATAATCTACACATAATAATATGATACTGATTATATTTAATGCTTAGTATTCTAAGAAACTTAATATAGAAAATGAAACTTGTATTAAATTTTATACACTCCAAACCAACCAAAATGACCATGATAGTTTATAAGCTAATAAATATAGAGCCTAAGCTTGCCATATAGATGCAATATACCTGCTCAAAAAACATAATCAAGTAATTCAAATGCAAGATGAATGATATGGAATATCCAACCATAAATATCCCTATTATTAGCTTTTCCATGAATAAGATAAACTAAGTTTTAATTTAATATACAAAATTTCATATTTATATTTTTATTCAAAAATAATTTTAAATATTTCTTTTCTTTTTTGGTTGGTAATAGTTATTGATTTTACTGAGAAATTGGGTTTTGAATTGGCCCGAACCAGGCGGGTCTACAATTAGGGATCCACCTCCCCAAATTCATAATTGACCCTTTAGGAGATCAATGATTACATTGCTGATTTAACTCCGCCCTCTCAAGAAAGCGGGGGATCATGCTAAAACTCCCCTCATTAGCTCTCTCATCTCTCTTCCTTTTAACTTCTATCCATCATTCCTCTCTTGCATTTTCCAATAACTTCAAATTGGAAACTCCCAAAACATCCTTCCCCCTTTTCTCTGAGCTTTACAAACTAAAATTAATCTCCCTAGAAACACACCCCAACTTTGAATTGGAGATATATTCCTCGACTCTTGTAATTTCTCAAGTGCATCCCGCTTGATTTGAACAACTACCTACATTATCACCATCTTTCACCACATCATCAAAATCTCCCGTCATACCCTATTTTATCTCCCAAGACTTTGGTGGACCTATGATTTCCTTAATCTTTGGTTCCTTTTAATTGACCCCTTTGTGCTCAGCATCCAATCCTTGAGGGATTTTTTGGTTCACCTCCACCTTCTCCACTATGTAATGCCGTGGAGTAACCTGTTTCCACCAAGTTGCTGGCCTTTCCACTCTACGCTTGTCACAAAAAGGTGCATTATGCCCAATTTAAAAACATCTCCTGCATCTAAATGAGACTCCTTCAAAGTCCACAGGTTGTACCCAACTCTACCTTTCAGAGTTGTAATAGAATTTTTTTATGGAAGTTCTTTACACATATCCATCTCAACCAAATATGAGCAAAAGTTTTGCGTGACAAATTTAAAGAACCCTTGTCAACCATCAAAAAATGACCTAAAGAATTCTCTACCACCTCAAAACAGGAATCAAACCAAAACTGCATGGGAAGATTTGGAAGCCTAATCCACAGAGGAATCCAATGTTTTTCTCCCAAAAAAGATGCAAAGTCATTCCACCCTAATCAACTACTAATAACTTTTTTTTTTTTTCTTCTGCGGGATTATTCTGTAGCCAACACACCATTTCATAGAGGGTTAAAAGTCAGATGCCATGGGTTCAACATCAACAGACGGTTGTTCTTCCAACACCATTCACTATCACCAAGGATTTTGTTCCTAACCATCTCATTTAAAAAAAATACAACAAAAAAGCCTCGAGCATGTGGATAAATTTGCACACAACCATCCACGATGGGTTCCCAATGAACAAAGATCGACTTGTGAAGATCACCTAGACTTGACCACAAAACTCTGAAACGCTCAAAAAGCCCTAAACCCAAGAAAATCCTTTCATTATGATCTACTTATTTCTCCATCTCCTCTGTTAGATTAACAATGATAGGCTTAGCCATCAGTGACATATTCATTGCAAAGGGACCAACTGATTTACCAAACCCATGAGACTGTAAATCCCTAAGTGGCACAAACGGAAACACCCCTCGCCCCATCTTGTTCCCATTCTTGGCAGCCTTAGACCATCCTTCCCCAACAATAAACCCAAAAGGGGGGCATTTCACCTGACCATGCCCCACTGCATAGCCATCCTTGCCCACACCAATGCCAGAGCCATTTTGAAAAAACTCGGCACCATCCTTCCTATCCTGTTTGGACACAACAACAAAATCCTTTCAGAAAAACCCTTGTCTTACCACAAATGCCCAACATTCACACCCTTTGTGCATAAATCCTCCCTCTTGTAGGAACCCTAGCGGTCAGATCTTGCAACAACATGTCGCAATTTTAAAGATTTCTTAATCATTGCGAATATTGGTTTTAATATTTAGATTTAAATGAATTTCTATGTATCTTATCAAGTGTTAAATTTTATGGTTATGACAAAATAAAGCATATGACAAAATGTTTAATAGATAAAATGAATTCATAACCAAAAGTATTAGAAATATAGTTAAATTAAGTGCTTGAAAATTTTTATTATCGATTTCTTTACTGGAATAGTAACTAATTTTAAAAAACTATATAGTTAAAAAAACTCGCATCTTGAATTTTAAATTTTTTTTTTTCAAAAAAGATTTAAAATACTAACTTATAATTCATCAACAAACAATTTATCAATAACAAGTTAAGTTTCACTACTTACAATACTATTTCCTAATGACAAGTACTAATAACTATATAATTTGACTAGTTGCATTTTATATAATTGTAGACATGATATTTTAAATTTTTTGTGAAGTGTGAAAAAATACTATAGATAAATATAATATAGCATTCTAATTTATATTATCAATATATATTAATTAAAATATTTATTATAAAAATACATATTGATTTAGAATATTTTAAAAGATAGAATAAATTATCTTTACCTTTTTATTTATTTTTACTAATATCGTCTTGAATATTTTTCAATATAATTTTAGAAGTTGCTTAATATGAATTGTAATAGTAAATTTAAGATTTTTTACATCATTACTAATAGTTATATCGCATTCTAATATGTATAGGATATTTATATGATGTACACAATAAATGACATAATTGAAAATTTTAATTTATTATTAGAAATATCATATTTGTTTTATTGGTGAGGATTGAGAATGTGATAAATATGCTAGTTACATAACCATTGCATTATTAGATGAGAAACCCACTTTCTTGATTGCATTTTCTATTTTGATATTCTTGAAAGTTTGGATTTTGTGATGGCTAGATGTTATCAAAATATCTTGAATAAATAAAAATAAAAAACATTGAAAAGTTCTCTTTTTTTCTAATAGTTGATGAAAGTATTGATTGATGTTTTAGATCATTGCCTTGATGTTTATGCAACATATTTAAATTTAAAGTGTCATAGGGCACTTATTTCTATGTTTATGAAGATCGTAAATGTGTTAAATGGAAAATGGAAAACTAGATATGTGATGCTATCAATCAATTGATGAATGATAGAAGACTTTCATGTTAACAAAACCAATAATTATCTTAATAGATGGGGCTTTTGCAATAGTTGGGTGTGAAAATGAATTTGTGTCTCTTTTGAAACATAATATTCTAAATTATCTTAATGATAATCTTACCGGAATCATGGGTCTGGAGAAAAACAATGCACACTAATGATAATATTACCACTCTAGTTTCGTTTAGCCACGAGGTTGCCAAGAGAAGTGCAAAAAGTATTAACACTAATATGGTTGACAAACTTGAGAAAATGTATTAGAGAAAGAATTAGGCGGTGGATGTGGACACAAATAATAAACGTAAACATGTGATGGAAGAGGAATTGAGCTCATGCATACGAACCTATGGAAACCTAAAGAGGTTAGCCGAGCAACTTGCTTAAGAGATCCAGGATTTCAAGAAAATCGTTATAAATATGACCTAGCTAGAAGCTAAAGATATTGAGGCCTTAAAGAATCTTAATTAGGTCTCTTTTGTTGGTTCTTCCTTTCTCTGCTTTTTGCTATTGGTTGGCTGCCTAAATTTACTGTTGTTATGGCGATGGTAGTGTTTTGTAATTAGGGTTTTGGGTCCCTTCAAAACCTGTTTGATCCTTAATTAAAAAACATTCCAAATATTATTTCAATACATTGCATTGTTTATCATGAGTCAATAGAGGTAGTAGATCCTTCTAAAAGGATAGTTGAGTTGTTATTTGTTGAATAAATAGGAAATAAGGTGCATTTATGGGTCAAAATTCTTGAAACAATAAGTTGAATTATATATTTATACTTATTAATAATTGATGTTTTAAATGTTGTGCATATCATTAAAAAAGATGGTTATCTAGAGGAGAAATCATAACAAGGCTTATGAAGCTTATGTGAGTTATCATAACTTTGAGAAAAAAAACATAAGAAGTGTTCATCATTGTATGGAAAGACGATGTTTTATTTTATTCACTTTTTTTTGCATATGCTTCGTGATATTTTATGTGAATTGAATAAATTGAATAATTTTTTTCAGGAAGAAAATTTAGAAATTATAATTATTAGTTTGGTTCTTTTTTTAAGGGTAAATGCTTTTGATTGTAGCCATGAATTGATGATGCCGCATATAGGGGACCTCATTCCCATAATGAAAAGTAACCAATATCACTCCAATATGGATTTTAATCTTGATGGAAAGAGTTGCACATAATGACTTACCCACCACACTATGCCATTATTGATAATTATTAGTTTGGCTCTTGATGAAGCAATATGAAATTTATATAGATGGTTTTTGAAAGAAAGGTGCATTTATAAAAGGTACATGTTATTTTTCAAATTCTTGATCAATTCTCAATTTGGATGTATTGAAGTAACAAAAGAAGATGATAAATGTGAATTACAATATATAGGTCTATTGTAATTGATGGATTTGAGTATGGAGATGTAGGAAATGTATCATGAAACCCCATATTGAAGGAACACACCAAAGTTGTCAACACTTCACGAAAGGCTATATTCAATCTCTCATTGATCGTTTGAATTAAAAAAAATAAAAATGATCTTCCTCTTTTTAATGAAATAAAACTCTTCATCCCTTCTCACTATCAAATAGATTATCAAACTCAAGATAATATCTTATAGTGTTTGTTTGATAAGCTTCTCCAATATATGTAGCATGTACGATTTCAAATAATGTTGATAAAATTGTATCCATGTTAATAGTTGCAAAAGAGAGTTAAACTCTTTTGTTGATTTCCTTTGAGTTGTCACGGTTTCAAGATGAAAGATGCATGGAGAGTTTTGTAATAGAGAATATAGGTTTATAAGCCATCATTTGAATACGATGAAGTTATGGCAAGCCATGCTTACTATTTCTATAATTATTGTTGATTGTGAAAGAGATTTTTCAAAACAAAACATCATCAAAGATGTTAGAAAGTCAAAGTTGGGTTAAGACACATTGGATGCATTAATGAGTGTATCTCTAGATGACCTTGAAGCAAATAATGTAAATTCAAATCAATTATATCATATTTGAAAGAATAAAAAGTCAAGAAAAGTCCTCAACCTTTGATATAGCATTTAAATTTTTTTTTGTTATTGTATAATGCATCAAAGAAATTTGTATATAAATTTTACAAATAACAAAAGAAAATAGTTAATTTTTTTGGAGAATTTAATTTTAAGTTTAAATATAAACAAATTATCTATTGAAAGTTTATATTAGAATATATTTTAAAATAGTATATTAATAAAATTATTTACAAATTTTATTAAAGAATAAATTTAGGTATTTCATATTTAATATATATAATAAGACCCATAAAATATTTCTATAATTAAAATGCAGCCCTCTATGTCCCTCTTGGGCGTAATAAAAGCTAATAAAATTATTCTTTGAAAGCCGTGAAAAAGTAGTCGTTTATCCGGTTTTCCACTTGTTCAATGCAGGACGAATCGAGGGACACTTGTCAAACGCCATTAAACGTGTCGAGTTGCAGAGATCACAGCGCTATGAGCAGCAGTAACCGGAAGAATGAAGAAATATGGAAGTTTTGGATCGATGGGAATGTTTGAGATCAGAGGAAATCTTGAGACTGAAATTCTGAGCTAATAGGGAAGCTTAAATAGTTAAGATGCTGAATGTTGCGGCTTTCAGTTTGGTGCTGTTGTCGTTGGTGACTGCTGGAGTATGGTCGCCCGAGCCTATTCATCAGGCAGCACAGCATCAGAGCACTGTGAAGCCAGAGGAACCTAAAGTTCTGGTGAGTGAAGCGCACGGAGTTATTGTTGTGGAATATGAAAGAAAGGGTGTTTTGGACGCTGCAAAGAAGGGTACTCATGATGCCATTCACACTGCTGCGGATTATGCTGAGCTGACAGGACACAACATTCGCAACGCGGCTTCTCAAGTGGAGGAGGCTGCTGAAAAGGCTGCCGATGTCGTCGGAAGAGGCGCTCGCAAGTTTGAGGAGGCTGGCGAGCAAGCTGTCCATGTTATCAGAAGTGGTGCTGATAAGACCAAGGATACCGTTAAATCTACTGCAGGAAAGGTCAAGGATAAGGCTGCTTCTGTGCTTCACCATCCAGGTATGTTCCTCTGGTAGACAAACAAATCATCATTGTTCTTATTTCCTTGAAACTTTTTGCAAAGATCTGTTGGAAAGAATTTTTATGTTTTTATTTCTAATTTCAATTGCAAAGTTCTGTTTGAAAGAATTCGTTATATTTTTATTTCTAGTTGCAATCTTCTATTTACTTTTCATACAAATTGTTAGTTGTCCTCTGATTCCAGAAGTATTTGAGGATTCAGAAAAAATAAAAATAAATTTTGAATTTTTCTTGTCGATTGTTTTAAACCTTTTGTCATTTTCATAATTTCATCCAATATTGTATATTTCTGTTGAAGAAATCCATATCTTTGAAATCAGTTAGGTTATAGATTTCGTATCATATTTTGTAATTTAGCCTGCGGCATGGCAGGGAGTGAGAAAGAGGTAAGTAAAGATGAGAGGGTGGAGGGGTATGTAAAGAATAAACCTGGAGAAATATACACTTCTGCAAAGGAAAAGATTTCTGAGGCTGTGGATTCCGTTAGAGATGCAGCCGCCGGAGCGAAAGAGCGTTTCAAGGACAGGTACCACGAAGCCACTTCGCACCTGCCTAAAGTCGGGCAAGGTATAGTGAATGAGGAAAATGCAGAGTTATATGGTCTTTACAGAGATTCGAACCCTGAATCTACCTGGGAGATCGCTAATGTGATAACTTTTGGAGAGCATATCGACAAGGCAGGGGAAAGCTTAAAGGACGCTAGTCGAAGATTGAGAGAGGTGGCTGCAGAGAAAATAGAGAAAATTAAAACTTTAAAAGGTGAAGCTCAGGAGAATTACAGAGAGAATGTAGAGTCGGCTGGACAAGGTTTAACCAGAAGCTTCCAGACTGTGAAGGAAAAAGCAGATGATGCATATGATTCCGCCAAAGACAAAGTTTCCGGCACCGGCGAAAAAATCAGAGGAACTGCTGAGGAGGCTTACGATTCTGCTAAAGGTAAACTCTCCGGCGTCGGACAGAACATCAAAGGAGGTGCAGAGCAAACTTATGATTCCGCCAAAGGCAAAGTTTCAGACACCGGCGAAAAAATCAAAGGAAGCGCTGGGGAGGCTTACAATTCTACTAAAGGTAAAATTTCTGGCACGGGGCAGAAAATCAAAGAAGGCGCAGAGCAAACTTATGATTCCGCCAAAGGCAAAGTTTCAGACACAGGCGAAAAAATCAAAGGAAGTACTGAGGAGGCTTACGATTCTGCGAAAGGCAAAATTTCGAGCACGGGGAAGAAAATCAAAGAAGGCACAGAGCAATCTTTCGATTCCGCTAAAGGTAAAGTTTCCGACACCGTCGAGATATTGAAAGAAAGTGCTGGTCACACCCACGATTCTGCCAAAGGCAAAGTTTCCGGCGCTGGGAAGAAAATTAAGGAGAGTGCAGAACAGGCTTTTGATTCTGTTAAGGGCAGAGTTGCAGATGTGGGCGAGAAAATTAAAGATGATGCAAAGCAGACTTATGATGCAGCAAAGGGCAAAGTTTCTGGTGACGGATATAAAACAGAGGAAACCCTAGGGAAGGCTTATGATTCTTCAAAGGATCCCACCTCTGGAGGAAAGGACAGCCAAGAGTTTGATCATGTTGAACATGGTGAAAGAATCCTTAGAATCCAGCGGGTTCTCAGACACGCCGGAGAAGTTGCCATTGAAAAGTTCCGGCAGGCCATGGACGAAGCCTATGGCAAATCCAGTAATGGTTCTCACTTATCTGAAAATGCTGACGATTTTGAGACTCGAACCACAAACCTCTTGAAAGACGCGGTTATAAATCTCACTGATGGTTCTATCAAGCAGTCGCATTTGTTGCCTTCTAGATTCGAACGGCTGCCACTTAGAGAGTCGATGAAAGTGGGAACAAGAATACTTCATTTGTTAGCATTTTCTACATTATATGGGAGCTCCGTGTGGGTGAACCTCTTGGCAGGGCACGTTCTGGCAGCCACCATTCCCAGGCAGCAGTTTGCTTTGATTCAGAGTAAAATGTACCCTCTTTACTTCAACACCATGGCATTTGGCTTGTCAATCTGCCTTCTCACTCACCCGGCCATACATCCCTCGAAGTCTGAAGCAGGCATCCAGAGATTGCTGGGCTATAATCTCCTATTTTCTCTTCTTTTCACGCTTGCCAACTTGCTTATCCTGGAGCCCAGAACAACCAAGGTATGTGTCATTCGCTCTGTGTGAGTGAATACAACTATGAAATTGACAAATCCTTGAGGATTTATATTGTTGTGTGCAGGTGGTGTTTGAGAAGCTCAGGGTTGAAAAGGAGGAAGGAAGGGGAACTGACGTAGCAGACAACACAAACGAAGACAATGTTTTAAAATGCAGAATTATGCGACTAAACAGGAAATTGAAGTTTCTTCACAGGCTTTCATCCCTTGTAAATATGCTAACATTCATGAGTCTGTCATGGCATCTGGTATATCTCTCTTCCTATATTAAGGATACAGTTGTATAAGTAGGTCTGGCAAAAGATACAGTTGTAAAAGTGTTTGTATAGGCAAAGTCGTCAATACCACTGTTGTAATTAGGGTCGAATATGTATGTATGATGCAAGGCTCACACTTCATCAGAAGTGTTTTTGATTAATACCTGTATTTATTAAATAAGTTATTTACGCCCTGTTCTGTTTTTCTTGGGAGGAAATGCCCGGGTTTTAGCCGGTGCTCCACAAAAATCTCGGAGCAATTAGCTTATGGCCACATGGAAGGGGGCTAGCTAAAATTTGTTCACATGTCTTCTTGAGAAGAACTAGCTAGGAGATTTTTCAAGGAAGGTGCATATGTTTTTATTTTATTCTTTTAAAAAACTTGAATGGGAAGGACGACTTTTAGATAAGGAATTATAGTAATTCCACTTTTAGATAAGGAATTCCAACTTTTAGATTAGGAATTATAGTAATTCCATCTTAATTGTAAAAAGTGGAAGCAACACCTAAACACCTAAACACCTAAATTTGAGTGTCAATCTATTACATTTGAGGGGTTTGAGGGTCAACCTTGCTTGTCAAGTAAGATATTTTTCACAATATTTATTTAAAGTTTAATTATTATTAATTAAAATATATTTTATTTTAGAATACATTAGAATAATCTTATAAACTAATATACCTATATTTTAAAAAATCGAAGTAAAGTATTATATATTTAATGATAAGGTATTAGGGGCAAATTAAGTCAATGATAGATGATGTTTTTAATTTAATTTTGGTTACATTTGAATTATTGATAATCAAAATGAGATACTTCTTTTTGGAGCTATGACAACAACATTTGTAAAATGGTATCCAAATTACAAATTTGGAATGTAACAATTTAAATGATGACATGACTAGATCACTGTAACAATCTAAATGATGACATGACCAGATCGTGTCCCTTTGTACAACTTGCCATCTGAACCAAATGCCAAGGATAGCCTAGTCACCAAAATTCTTCTAATCATCACTATCATCCCTCTTCAATCGATCATCCTCAATCTTTTCCTAAGGACTTAGGACATCAATCAATCACAAAATCAATCACCTCCAATTATCAAAATCCAAATCAAATCCAATTTAACCTCACATTACCTCCAATTATCAAAATCAATTCTCAAAATCCAAATCAAATCCAATTTAATCTCACCTTAAGGTTGCATGCCTTTTGAAGTTTCATTTAGACCTCATCCTTAATCACTTTGCTTTCTCAAAATCCAAATCAAATCCAATTTAACCTCACATTAAGGTCCAATTTAATCTCACATTAAGGTTGCATGCCTTTTGAAGTTTCATTTAGACCTCATCCTTTAGACCTCATCCTTAATCACTTTGCTTTCTCAAAATCCAAATCAAATCCAATTTAACCTCACATTAAGGTCCAATTTAATCTCACATTAAGGTTGCATGCCTTTTTGAAGTTTCATTTAGACCTCATCCTTAATCACTTTGCTTTCTCAAAATCCAAATCAAATCCAATTTAACCTCACATTAAGGTTGCATGCCTTGTGAAGTTTCATTTAGACCTCATCCTTAATCACTTGCTTTGTGCTTGAAGAAGAATCCTCTCTAAGTATCTTTTTGTTTTACTTAGGGTCATTAGTCAACCCTTAGTGGAAGAAAGACTTTTTGTTCTAAATTCTACTCGTCTTGGTCATTACCTCGCTTGACATTTCCCACCTAAGATCCTCATCAAGGACTAAGGTGCAATCCTAATCAAATCCAGGTCCTAATCCAAAGACCCTATCAATCAGCAAAATCAATCCATTTTCATCAAATTCAAATCCTAAAATCCAAGAGCCTTGCTAAGTCCTCTCATTAAAAATTTCCTCCTTCAATCTTTTCTAAGGTTATTCTTGTATGGTCACAACTCGATCTCAAAAGAAAAAGATAGCCGAACAACAATAGGGTATGTCGGACATTAGTGTCCTGTATGAAGATCCTACACAAGATCCTACACAAAGTGTGCAACCTAGCATCCAAAATCAAACACAAAATCCTAATATGGTTGACCAAGATGAAATCTCTCCGGAAGTACAAACTTTCCTAGCAGACTCTTATAAACATCAGACTCTTATAACCAAGTGATGTTGGAGAAATTTATCCAACTGCACTTCTAAAGACCCTCCTTGAAAATGGAGCTCAACTCCCACCTGATTTCGATAAATCCACCCTTGGTCAACAACCACAAGGAGACCTTGCTCCCACTCATACCACCGCACTTATTCAAAATCAATCAATTGTGGCCCCACCAATCATTCAACCCCAATCAATAGCACCCACGATGCCTCCCCTGTGCTCTCCATTCCACCTTCTTCCTCCTTACCATCTATACCACAATCAAATCTGATCTCATCTATTCTCCAACATGCCTCTATACCATCTTCTTCTCAACCATATATTCCCATTCCACAAACCTCCATTCCCATCAACAATGTCGCCAGCTTCATTCGGGCCGCACTTAATCCTGTCACAAAAGTTTGTGGGTCGCAACTGACTGTCACTCAAATCCCCACGACGTCGGTCATCACATCTCACATCCCCGCTTCCTCATCATATCAATACATTAGTGGTGGTGCACCTTCAATGAATCATCCGATTCTAGGGGCAAACACAATCCATCATTTCCAAAATCCACAACAAGACCTCATCAAAGAAATTCAGGACATGAAAAACATAATCAAGGACATGAAAGAAGGGACTAACAAAAGGAAACCTTACTCCTTTGAGAAATTTGGTCCTTGTCCTTATGACCCATCTATATCAGTTGCACCTTACCCCCCAAGGTTTGAGATCCCTAAGTTCACCAAGTATGAGGGCAAAGGGGACCCTGTGACCATGTCCGGGAATTTCACATCCTATGTCAAGAAGTCTCCTATAGTGACCTATACCTTCGAAGACTGTTCCCTCAGATTCTCACAAAAGATGCCTTGGCATGGTTCTCGTCCTTACCACGAGGTTCCATTATCTCCTTCCCAGACTTGGTAGAGAAGTTTGTGGCTCACTATGCCTACAACATGGCTATTGATGTTTCCATGATGGACTTGCGTAACACAAAGCAATGGCCCGGAGAGACTTTCACTAACTTCTTGCAAAGATGGCGACACCTCATCAAGAAATTCCAATGGGACATGCCAGAACAACACCAAATTAAATTATTTCAAAAGAATTTGGTGCCCAACCTATCAAGGCCTCTGACATCTCAATGTATTAAATCTTTCCAAAAATTGACTGATAAGGGCCTAGCCCTTGAACGTGTCTTGTTAGAGGAAGGAACCTTAAAGCACTACCAAAGATCAAGTCAATATTCTTCCTCTTATCATAATGATAAACCAAAATTCTGGTCTAAAAACAAGAACGTAATCGATGATGGTGTAACTGATGCAAAACGGGCCGAGACCGTGGCCGCTCCTCCAAAACCCACCTCCACCAATCGCCAATTCAACAATCAAAATAATCAAAATCAATCCCAAAAGCCTCATAACAATGTCTCAATCCAGAGGCGACCACCCCAATCCAACAACACGACTCCAAGAGACTTCACTCCTCTTGTTGAGCCCATTGAAGTGGTGTTTCAAAAGCTTGTTCAAGCAGGCGCAATGGTTTTCCTAATTACTCACCTGTTTGATCCCAATCAACCCAAACCTAGGTGGTATAATGAGAATGAATATTGTGAGTATCATCGTATTACATGAAAATGCATGAAGCTTAAAATCTACACAGAAGATCTCATTGATAGGGGTGAAATTGAAGTAGCAAATGCAAAACCTGATAATAACAATGACAAACTCAAAATGTACCAAGAACCCTTCCCGAAACATGATAAAGGAAAAGGCTCATCATCTAATGTGGTGAACTATGACTACAGTAATCACATAACCGACTTTGACTCTTTAGTAGGTTGCATTGAGCCCACAGACAATCATGTCAATGCCATAACTATCCAAGGAGTTAACCCTCCCCCTCCCCAAAGAAGACCTAACCCTGCTAGAATAGTCATTCAAGGTGCTACACCTTCCACCTTCTACGAGACTGCAATGTAACCACTTGCCGAGGCAAAGTCACCGAGTTAAGGTTCAAATTGGTTTTATCTCAGAGTTCAATTTGTTTTGATTAGGTTTAGGGTTAAAGTTAAGGTTGATTTTGATTTAGGGTTACAATTAGGGTTAGGGTTAGGGTTAGGGTTAGCATTAGGGTTAAAGTTAATTTTGGTTAAGGGTAATGGTTAAATTTAGTTTAGAGTATAATTGGGTTTATAGTAAATTCTCAATCTAGTCTAATGTTAGGATTAAAAATGATTTAACATTAGGGTTTATTTTGTTTTACTATTAAAGTTAAATTCAAATTTGATTTATTGTTCAATTAAGGTTAGTGTTAAGGTTCAATTTGGTTTACTATTATGTTTAGGTAGATATTTGTTAAGGGTCAAGGCTATAATCTAATTTGGTTTAATATTTAATTCTAATTAGAGTTAAGGTTCAATTGAGAGTTGGGGTTAAAATCCAATATTTTTTAAAGTCAGGGTTCAATTTGGGTAAATAAAATTTATATCTTCATTTTCTATGAATAAACCTTTTGAAGACATTCTTATTTTGAGAATTATCTTTTGAAATGGTTTCTTGTGATAGGTTTCATAAAAATATAAGGTGTTTATTTTATGGAATTTGATTTGATGCACATTGTTAAGTTTCAATTCAATCCCTACAAAAGGAAACCATGGTTGTAGTTTAATTATTGAATCTAATGACCTTAGATTATAATTGATTGGATTTATATTCAATTAGGTATACCATTTGGTTTATTTTACACTTATAGTTACTTTTAAAATTTAATTTAATTTAGTTATAATATGCTTTTATTTAATAATATATAAGACATGTGTAAGAAATGTGCATTTGTATAACATATATTAGATAAAACATTTTAAGCCAAAAGCCAACATTTATAAAAACTTGGAAAGTCTCAAAATATAAGTAAAATCATATTTAGCTATTCTCACCCCAAAGAAAATATTATACATTATGTCTTCAAAATAATCTCCAAAAAACTTGGATAAGAAAGGAATTAAAACGGATGAAAAGAGGGAGGATGAAAACAGAGAGCAGATTAATTGGAAGCAGGAAATGGAGAATAAGGTAAAATCGCTGGAAGAAGGAAAAGAAGCGATGAAAAATATGATGGGAGTTATCCCAAGTATCCTCTCTGCTGTCATTAAAAACCTGGAGGACATCACCAAGGTCGTTGATCATACCTACACTCCTAAACCAGTCGTGGATCTTGACCTGGAGGAAGAGACCATCCAGACTGGACGCGGTGATGCTAATCCGGTGGGTGGTACTGTGAAGAGAACCGGGGCTAGTATCAAGAAAGCTGTGGTTGCTTCAGCAAAGGATCCCCCTAACTTCAAAGACAACATCAAAGAGCTGTATGATATCAACAACACCCTGGCTAAAGCCCTGGAAAAAATCTGAATGCTAGAAGGCCTGCTGGCTTTTTGGGGCTTTTTTGGGTGTTCTTCGGTTTTCCGTTGGTTTTTTGTGGTTTATGTTCTTTTTTGTTTCTCGTAGCTTTGTTGTTTAAGTTCTGCTTGTAAAGGGTTTCAGGGCCCCTTGAAAACCCGCTTTTTCCTTAATCAAAAAATAATCTCCCCATTGCAATAATATTCTTGTGCAAATTAACTATGATTTAAATTATAATTTTTCTTACTTTTTTATTTATAAATTAATAAGATTATTAATCATAATTAACTTTTAACTTTTACTATTACATTAAAAAAAAAACATTTATATGAGAAATTGCAAATGACATTTAATAATAAATATTTTTGTATATTAAAAATAATATATTACTTTTGAAATATTTATGTATGTGTTACTTTGAATATAAAAATATTATGTTTAAGAAAAAAAATTAGGCACATAGAAAATAATTTAATTTGCATAAATTGAAAATTAAAAATTAGAAATTATGATATAAAATAGTATATTATTTTCAAATGTTATATTATTATTATTTAAATTTTGAAGCATATGAATTGTTTTTGATTTGTCTATATTGAAAATTAATATATAATTTTCAATATTTGTGTATACATTTAACTTCTATGTTTTGAATTTAGAAACTTTCTATATCTATTATGCATGTAACTTTAATTTTTTAAAATTAAAAATATTATGTTTTTTATGTTTAAAATTTTGAAACATAGAAGTCTTTTTTAATTTTTCTATATTAAAAATATAAGATTCATTTTTTATCAAAGCAAAAAATGCCACTATGACACAACACTTAATTTGATTTATTATTTAAATAATTATCAAATTAAATATAGAATATCTCAAATACATATATAATAAATAAAAAATATATTTTATTTTAATTAAAAATATTATTTTGAAATATTTGTGTACTAACTTAACTTCTATTTTTTGAATTTAGAAACTTGATATACTATGTATGTATGGGTAACACTAATTTTTGTAATTTTGAAACAATATGTTTTTTATGTTTAAAATTTTGAATCATAGAAGTTATTTTTTATATTTTCTAAATAAAAAATTAAGATGATTTATTTTTTATCAAAGAAAAATATTACATCCAAAATTCAATTATGATTCATATTAAAAAGCACATCAGTAAGTTGTTTTTCATTTGTTTTTTTATCAAAGTAAAAAAATATTTCATAAATAGAATCAATTATGATAACTTAAAACGCTTAACACTTAATTTGATTTATTATTTAAATGATTACTAAATTAAATATAGATTATCACAAATACATATATATTGAAATTAAATATAGAGTATCAAAAATACATATATATTAGAATAGTTATGTTAATGTTGGCTTACTTTTTAGCATGGATTTGTGACCTTTTTATATTGTTCTATATTGATTTCTAAATAAAAAGATTAAAATATATTAAAATAAATGATTTTCTTTTAAAATAAAATCTAAGAAAAACACACAAAATTATTGATCAATTGTAGTCCATCTACGAAAGAAAATACCAATTTAATAAACAATGAAATATTCACGAAAAATATAAACTTCACAAAAAGACAATTCAATACTCAGGTATTTTTTGTTTAGTAACCTACAAAGCATAGAAACAATGATTAGATTTTCTATTTAATTGTTATGTTCATCATCAATAATCTCTTCGCATTTTGCGGTGTGAGCCATTATTTTGATAACCCAATTACCTGCAAATCACCCATCTAACTGATTAAACCAAAATCAAATATGAAATGATGGAGTTGCATGTTTTGGCGATCTACTTTCGGATCCTTTTCTATTTCCATTTGATGGTGTTCCACATTTTAGTTGTTTTGCATGAAAGCTTAAAAAAAATCTCTTTTTCCCTTTCAAATAAATTTTCCATTTTGCATGGAAGCTTTAAAGGTCTACAAAATAATACTATTTTTTAAACAAGGCTACTTTATATTACCATTATATAATTAGAAGAATGTAAGAAAAAATATTAATAATAAATGCAAAAGTAAAACAGAGCATGCAAAGCAAATTCAAAGGATTTCTAGAGCGAACATATGTTATTTGGGGGATTTCTTTTGCGGGCTTGCAACGAACAGGTAAAAAAGCCACCAAATGATTTATTTGTAATTTTAGTTCACAAATTAAAATGCATGAAAATAAAAAAACATTGTTCCATTGTCATACCTAGATTTGACAGAGACCTCTTTAGATTGTGCATGGAGACACCATTATATTGGAATGGCAGCAAGCTTTATATGACCACTTCTTAGTCTTATCGACTACTCTGCATTGTTTTGGAAATATGCAAAATTTTAATGACAAAAATAATGAACTTTCTATGTTTTTTCATTACAATTTAATATTTAATTCTTATCCTTACATTATAAAATGACACAACATTTTACCAAAGTGGATTTAGAAACTTATAAAAAAATACTTTCAAATGCATTACTTTCCTTTTTCAAAAAATTACACAGATTGGATGCCTCTGTAGTGTTACACCTCTCACAATTAATATTAAATTATAATTAGTTAATAATTACTATTTTACTAATAATAAATGTCAAAATCTTAAATTTTATATATTATGTCAAGTTTCTAAATTCATATTTAAGACAATTTAATTAAAAATATTTTGAAAATTAAATTGACTAAGTTTCTCAATTCACATATAAAAATCTTATCTAGTGCGTAGTTGACTTTTTATATGAATAAAGATTTTAATTTTAGTAATTGAATTTTAATTGAATTTTAGTTATTTGATTTAATTCATGTAAGTTATTTGATTTAATTCATTAAAGTTGCTTAATTTGATTTAATTTTAGTTATTTAACTTAATTTAAGTTATTTAATTTATTTTTAATTTTTTTTTTGATCGATAAAAGATCGAAGCCAAAGAATTTTATTAATTGAAAAATAGTTACAATTACATCTCCATTCAGTGTGGGCACTGGTAGGAAAGAATGGAGGAAAGAAAACCTCCGGTCTACCCTAGATCCTGTAAAGATCAAAAGAAAAAATAAAATTTAAGTTACAATAATGGGGATGATAGTGGTACCCTGTCCATGGTAGTCTAAGTTACAATAAAGATAATGGTTCCCTGTCGGGATAGAATTGAAGAGGCTTGAGAAAATCCCTTTTGTAAATTAGAGCAGCAACCCTCCGATTTCTTGGGGTGACCCTTCTTAATGAAAGCGACAATCCTGTTATTACCTGAAATAACAGGGTGAAGCATGCCCTACACCCTAAGCTGTACAAACACTCCAAATATTTCTCACCAGAATGTTAGAAAAGAAAAGTGAACACAAATCAGCTTCTAATCTAAAATTCACAATTGATCATACCTACAAGATGGTCACCCTGTTAACATAAAAACATAAAACATAAAAACTCAAGATATTAGCCTCACAATATTTCCAAAAAGCATAATGAATGGTCATTGCTCAAGACCCATCATGGAAGATTAATGGATAAGCTAGCTATACAGTTGAGAAGCAAACTCCCATAAAAAGTTCTGCATAGATAGCGCAATGGGCTACCATCCATCATAGGTTTCAGTTCAAACAAAGATCCCTCCATGCCCTAATTGTATGTCTTGGGAAAACTTAAGAGAAATGAAAAACTATCTAAGCGAGCCTCAGTACTAATATTGGAAATAACTAGGAAGAAACTGAATTTGAAAGACCAACATTTTTGTATATATATAAGCATATATACATATATCTATATATAAATATGGATATATAGTTGTATGTCTATATATATTCAAAATATATAAATCTATATAGTGGCAAAAAGCCATTAAAAGCCTGAAGTTCACCGAGATAGTTGTAGCAAAGCATAAACATATTTATGAGACACCTTTATCAAAGATCTTTAAGCTAAGTAAAAACATCCACATGAAAATGGTCTGTTACTTTTGAAAACAAAAAAAGAGTTCCTCAAAAACCAAAGCAAAAACCTAGAAGCATGCCATCCAGAAGGAGCTTCAGCCTTTCTTGCTTGGCCTGTGAGGAGGCTTGGAGCTGGAGCTCTCTGGTTTTGATGCTGAAGGGCCAGCAGGGGAGTGTGGGATTGGCATATTGTCAGTGATAACTGTGATATTTTCCGCCTCCAAATAGTTAATCAACCATTTCTCACGAGGAGGTTTCTTAACTTGAAGAATCCATGAGAGGAAAAGGAGATTTCTTCTTCTGACATGATGAAGAGCTTTGAAGGCCATGGGGTCGTTGATTACCAGAATGGGGTAGCGAGGAATTGGGTTATTCATTCTAATAAGAATATCATAATCCCAAGGTTTGGGAGCTGTGAGTTCATCATCTATGTTGATCACCACCCTTTCTAATTCACCCAGGATATCTTTAATGAAGACCTTCTTGCATAGTTTCACCACAATATCCCTATCTTTCTCAAAATGCATTGCAAGGGCTAAAAACATTGCTACAATGTTAGGGTTCGCTTTGGTCTGGTCCTCATTCATGATGAATTCATTCCCTAGAAATTTCATTACAACTCCAGAGATCAGAGGGTTATGTTGGACGAGAATGCCCTTCATTCTTTCTTCCTTGATCTCGCCCACGAAGGCCATCTGGCATTTCAACCCTAGAAGTCTGAGAGGGGCATCCATAGTAGCTTAACTGATAAATGACAAGGAGGACCAGCTTGGCATTCTAAATAGAACTCGCACTCTTAATGCTTCATAATGAGTTGATACGATGCAAGGAATGCAATCTCCAAGGCTCATGGTCATAATTACCACTGCCTTAAGCCATCAGGCTAAGGGTACTTCATCTGTCAAATCACTGAGGGAACGTCACCTCGGCTATGCAAAGAGCTGTCAAGAAGATTTGATTGAGAAAGAGAGATGACGTATGATGTCCGACCATAATGTCTCATACGTCTGCTGTGGCTAGCTAAATATAGGGGTTCATTTAGGAGAAATAGAGAAGAGGTTAGCTGGGTAAGTTTTAGTCCTAGTAGAAGGCAGTATCTACATGAATAATAATACCTATATATCCATGACCACATATATCTGAATTGCGAGATATGCAAGCACGTTTATATACATATGCTTACTTATGTATGGTATTGCCTCCTTCTAGTCTTAAAACTCATCCAAACGGAACAACAAAACTATATAAGGTTTGAAGAAAGGCTAAATTTAAGAGTATTCAAGTAAATAGGAGTAAATGAGACCTGCGAGAAAATATATATATACCTATATATATGCTTCTACATCTATATATAAGAGGGTTATATCTGAATATATATATATATGAATAGATAAGAGTATATCATTATAGATATATATGGATACATATATATATCTATATATGTATAAAATAAATATATATCCATCAAGAGAATATTAATACATGCGAAGAGAATGTGATTGCTTATCTGTCCCAGTTAATTCTATAAAAGACCATGGGCTGCAAGAGTGTGAGAATATATATATATATATATATATATATATATATATATATATATATATATATATATATATATATATATATATATATATATAAGGATATATATATGTATATATATAAATATATATGTAAATACAGATATGAAGCTGAATATGTAGATAAATGTCTGTTTCAAGGTGAGTATCTATATATGAAAATTCCCAAATAAGTATATACAAAAATATTATAAGAGGAGCCTCTACCCAGGCTTGAGGATGGGAGGTCTTGATGGGTGAGAAAGAGAGATTAAACTGCGTATATATATAAGTATTTGTATTTGTGTATTAATGAATATACATCTCAAAGGAATAACCTAACTACCTGAGTTTATGTCTGGGGATGTATATATATGGGCATACTTATATGTATATATGTCTAAATGTATATATATACATTTATACATATATACAGAGGACCATGGAAAGGTCTAATTGGGGGGGAATAAGGCGAGACAAGCAAGGTCTAGGCAAGAGAAACATAAAGGGATGGAAGGAAAGACATGTTGACGAACACTAGGGCAAGAAGACAAAAGAAGGGGTGTCCTTAGGGAGGCTCAAAGAGGAGTTTGATGCCATCCTCTCCCATGTTGGCTAGCTCATCTGCTCTTTTATTACCTTCCCTATAAATATGATTGACTGTAAACCTGTCAAAACCTTTGCATAAGTCAATAGACTCTGACAACAAAGTGTTCAGTCTCCAGTTAGGCATGTTGCCTTTCTTTAGAGCATTGACAATTATAGCCGAATCTCCTTCAATATCCAAATTTTTAACTCCTAGTTTCCTACACAAGTGCAGACCCTCCACCAGGGCCATCAATTCTACCCAATTGTTGGTTTTGATGCCAACCGGGGAGGCAAGGGTGGCTATTTCTTTGCATTCCCAATTATGAACAAAGCATCCTATCCCTACTTGCCCCGGATTGCCATAGGATGCCCCATCAAAGTTTAACTTCACTCATCCTTCGCCTAGGGGCATCCATCTGCATTCAGCTCTTGATCAAAGACTTGCAACAGGACCATCCCCTACAAAGGGAGGAAAAGGTAAGCCCTCCCAACGTTTTTTCATCTTTTCATCCCAATAGGTTATAGAGGCATTCTTCAATATGCCAGATGAAAGTAGGTTGTTCATGAGCTCAATGGTAGCTGACTCTATTCTATTAATGATTCTATGAACCTCTAGTTTTTCATTCTTAAAGAGACGTCTATTTCTCTCCTTCCATAGTTCCCACATTATGGAAGATGGGAGAGATATCCATAAACCCTCAAAAAGACAACCTCGCCTAAGGAGAGGCCAAGCTTTGAGCATTCCAGAGATGGTGTGGGGGAAGGCTGCAGACCACTCAAGTTTTTTGGTGAACCAGACCCAACATTGAGAAGCAAAAGGGCAATTGAGGAGGATATGGTTGGTGTGTTCTTCATCTGCCTCACAAAGAGGACATCTACTGGGTCCCTCATACCCCATTCTCCTAAATTTGTCTGCAGTTAGGAGCTTGTTCTGAATCACAAGCGAGGAGAAGATACAAGTCTTAGGCATACAATATCTATCCCAGCAAAGTTTCAAGGGAAGCTCAGACATAGGTCTTATAAACACTTTGGAGATATGAGAGTACCCATCCTTGGAGTTATATTCCCCTCTTAAGGAACCATCCCATACGAGCTTTTCCTCATGATGACCTGAGGCTATGTTCCTTGTCCTGAGAATAGTCATAAGTTTACTTTTATCCCCTTCTAGGATATCCTCATCTTCCCTCTCGATCCACTGCCATCCAGCCCCTTCCACTGAAGGGGAGATATAGTTATTTAACAGAGGTCCTCTATGTGATTCAAGGAGGTTACGAGTGACACCAAAGTCATAGATATTTTCAATTACCTTATACCCACCCCATGAATTAGACCAAAAAAGGGCTTTATCCCCGGACCCCAGGTTCCACGTCAGTTTGTCATAAATAATACTCCTGCAATCCAACATGAAATTCCATAAGCAGGACCCTATGGGAGGATTGATTTCTCTGAAGATTTGGATAGGATTCCCTCCATTAAGGTATTTATGGTGCAGCAACCTTGCCCATTTGAGGTGGGGGGTTCTGAACATTCTCCAAATCAACTTGGCACCCAGGGCTCTTCCCTGGTCACATAGGTTTTTAATGCCAACTCCTCCTTCTGCTTTAGGTTTGCATATCTTGTCCCAAGATATGAGTGATATTTTCCGGTTATCATTAGCACCTTGCCAAAAGAAAGTTCTGAGATGCTTGTTGAGCTCGGCTAGTTTGGAAGAAGATAGATGTTGACAGGAGAGCTGGTAAATGGGCATAGCTGACAAAACCGATCTAACCAAGGTTGCCCTACCTGTAGATGAAAGCCATTTTCCTTTTCCTAGACTTGATTTTATCCACCAAGTTGTCCCACAATTTTGAAGATCTCCTTCCCTTGTCAAGGGGAATGCCTAGATATTTGCAAGGAAGGGTACCCTGATTGATCTACAGGACATTGCAGATCTCTATTCCTAATGAGGGGTCTATGTTGAACATAAAAACTACCGATTTTTCCAGATTCACCTATTGACCTGAAGCTAACATATAGGAATTGAGGATGCCTTTGAAGGCACTCACTTCCCTCATACTTCCTTGACCAAAAAGCATCGTGTCGTCAACAAATTGCTAGTGGGTGAAGGAGGGGATGCCACTGGTAATGGGAATTCCTTGGATCCCACCCTCCTCTTTAGCCTTAGAGATGGATCTTCCTAGGGCTTCTGCCATGATGATGAAGAGGAAGGGGGGCATAGGATCTCCTTGCCCGAGTCCTCTCGAGCCGCTGAAGAAACCTTCCAGAGAACCATTAACCATGATAGAGAATTTAGGGGTGGATATACACTCTCAAAAATTAGGTTAATCCAAGATTTGGAAAAGCCAAAAGCCTCCAAGCATTTACATAGAAAGCGCCAGTCAACTTTGTCATACGCTTTAGTTATATCTAATTTGACTAGCATGCTTGGGGCACTATTGAGCTGGACCGAATGCATCACTTCTTGGGCTATAATTACCCCATCATAGATTGATCTATCCGCTACGAAACCGGTTCGTTCTTCACTAATGATAATGGCGAGAAGATTAGGAAGTTTGGCTGCTAGGGTTTTAGTTAGGAGTTTATAAAGAGTATTGCAAAGGGCTATTGGTCTGAAGTCATTGAAGCTATCAGGTTTCTCTTTTTTGGGGATGAGAGCAAGGAAGGTATTGTTGATCTCTTTGAGAATCTTACCGGAGTTCCTAACACCTTCTAAGGCTTTTGTGATCTCTGTCCCCATAAAACCCCAACATTTTTGGAAAAACCTAGTGGGGAAGCCATTCGAGCCCGGAGCCTTATCCAGATTCATCTTCATATGGACAAATTTAACCTCCTCCTTAGAGAATTTCTTTAACGGGTCTTTATTGTGGTCATCGTTAATGAGTTTTGGGAGATTCTTGATAATATTAAGTTGGCCTCTTAGGTTGGAACCTTCAATATTGTTTAAGATTTTGTCAAAGAACCTTACTTCCTCAGAGGCAACATCATCTGATTCAGATAGGATGGAGCCTTGGAAATTCTTAATACTAGAAATTTGACTAACCCATTGCCTCTGCTTGGTACTATTGTGGAAAAACTTGGTATTCCGGTCACCATCACTCAACCAAGTCTCCCTAGATTTTTGTTTCCAGAAAATCTCTTCATTTGACAATATCTTTTCATACTCAGAGAGTAGTGATTTTTCCTTAAGGAAGAGATGTTCATCCATCCCTTTCTCCAGAACTTCAGTGTTAACATTCTTAAGATCATTTTCTATTAAGAGTTTTTTATCGAAAATATTTCCAAAATTTATCCTATTCCACTCTAAGAGCTTCCTTTTGATAAGATTTAACTTGCTTTCAACAATAAACATCTTCGATCTTGAGAACACAGAGCTTCTCCACCAATTTTCAATTAGGTTTAAAATGTTATCATCTCTGAATCACATGCTCTCAAATTTGAAGGGGTAGTTTCTAGGGGAGTGGTCTGATAATAAGTTTAGTTGGAGTGGGAAGTGGTCAGATCTTTATAAAGGGAGAGGATCTGCTTCCATGGTGTAATTAAGCTCTGAGAGCCCCCCATGGATAAAGAACCTATCTAATTTCTCAGCAATGTTACAGAAACCTATCCTTCTGTTGTTCTAGGTAAAGGCATTCTCTGCCGTCTGGATTTCCAACAGGGAGTTCCTATTAATCCAATGATTGAAATCTGTAGTAGCTGGAGGGAGTTTGCTACTGCCTCCTCTTTTGTCTTCTACCTTAGTGATGGCATTGAAATATCCACCAATGATACATACCTCATTTGGGAAACTTTTGAGGAAAGCCTCAAGTTCTATCCACACCCGAGCCTTATCCCTATTTTGGATAGGGTCGTAAACGTTAATCAATTTGAATCTTAGGTTATTTTTATAGCTTGCTACTTCTCCTCCTATCCAATTTTTCTTAATCTCTAAAGGTGTAAACGAGAAAAATCTAGAGTCCTAGATGATAGCTAAGCCCCCAGAGGCCCCTATAGCAGGGGAATGCTTCAGCTGTCTGACACCTAGTTTTTTCTCAAAAATGACAATCTCAGAGGAGTTCATTTTAGTTTCTTGGATTAAAATTATGTCTGGTTTAAAATTATGTCTAGTTTTGAATCAGAGATGCATCGCTTTAAGATGCCCTATTTGTTAGGGGCATTCAGACCCCTAACATTCCATGTTATGATTTGCATGGCTCTGTGGGGAGGAACTTCTCCCCCCCTACATTAAAAAGAGTAGATATTTTAGACTGGCCCCTTGCTTCCCCATCCTTTGATCTTAGTTCAACAAGGGATCTCCTACCTCTTCTCTTACCGAGTTTAGCGTAGTCAGGAGAATATTTGCTTCCTTCAGAGTTGAGAATGCCTAGAGTGTTTGGATTATCATTTTCTAAGTTATCTAATGCTACAAAGAGTTCCTATGTTTCTAAGTCGACTCTGGCAATATCCACTAGATTTTTGACATAGAGATCTCTTTGTCTTTCCAATTCCTCATCATCACAGATTTCATCAACAAGTTGATCCATAAGGTCGTTTACTACTTCTTCCCCTACAAAATTGGCAATGATGTTAATTTCCTTAGCCACTTGATCACTCTCAGATTCTACAATTGCATCAGAAACAACCTTCAGAGGTGGAGGGTGATCCTCTGCCTCCTCAAAGGCCTCCACACTTGAGACTTGAGAGATTGGTTGACCTTGCAAGGATGCCATTCCTGGTACCGGGGAGTGACTATCCTTCTCCACTGAATGCGCAGAGGAGGTTAGTTTCATTAAAGGGGGAGACCTCGAGGGACTCAACCTCTTTGGTGGGATGAGAGAACTAGACGATGAAATATTTGCCAGTCCAAGTTGACCCTTCTGAGGGGGCAACTCACTAATTTTGTCTTCTTCCAGGTCTCAATCCCTAAGCAATGAGTCAGCTATAGGTGGACTAATAGTTGGCAGTGGGGGGAGAAGGGAATGAGGGGTATTGACAGGGGAGCTATTGGGATGGGAATGAGGACATAGGATCTCTAAAGGATCTAGGGTGAGATGATTAGAGCTAATTTTAGTCTTATAGCCCTCTAAGGTAAAACTCCCTCTTGCCACAAATTTGAATGAGGCACCATCAGACTTGAGAAACGATCTAGGGAGAGGTTTCTCAGAGGGGATCTTCCTTGGAATAATGTCTTCAAAAGACCCATTATAAAAGGGTAATTCTAGGGTTAAACTATAATTATCGCATTTCAGCGTTATGGGCTCTAAAGATTTAATGTTAATATTCATGTTAACGATAAGAAGTTGGTTAAAGAAGCTAAGGGCTGATTTTTTAACTTCTACAAATTTACCAATTTTGTTGCCTATTATTCTTAAAAAGTCATTATTTCGCAATTCTACAGGAAATTTATCAAGTGAAATTGCTCTATTAACCATGCAGGAATTTAATTGAGATGGAAGAAAGAGGGGTTGCCATTCCCAACAATCAAACCCGAGACCCTTGAATGTTAATATGTCCCCATTTAGCAAACTATTTCTCAAACCCCGATTACCACATTCAATAGAAAAGAAATTATCAGGAAGGATGTCGATTTTTACCTAGTTATTGAAAGAAGAAGACAACCAGTTAGCAATTAGTTCTGACAGGATCCCCCAACCTTTCCATCAAGCAAAGATCATTCGGTCATTGCAATGCATTTGATACCTGGCCTGAGTTTGGGTATCAATTTTAATGACTAGCCCGTTTGAAGTTGCTGGAGGATTCCAAGGTAAATCCGTCTTAGGATGCTTATCTTCCTTTGAATTATGATGATTCATGAAAGAATGGCGGCCTAGGGTATCCATACCCTTTGATAATTTACCCGAGGGATTTCATGTAGGAAAAATATGGTGAGCAGAGGAACTATTTGGCTGGTTAGGTTTTACTAAACCCTCCTCCCGACAATGATTGGAATTCCGATTGTGGCAATTCGGTTGCCCTAATGCCCATTTATTTTAGTGACTCACCATATGCCAGTCCTGATCCCAACCCTTGCAGGGAAGAGGGGGAGCCCTAACCGTTTCAATCAGAGAATATTTTGTTTTTGCAAAGAAGGCCTCTTGTTCATGGGTCCGTGATATGATCATGCCAGGATCCTCAGCCTAGGAGTTGTTTGCCAACACAGAGAAGTGATTTGCAAAGCCCCTATGAATTCCTCGTGGTAGATATGAATGCTCGAAAATGGTTGTCGATGCTTTGCATCGATTTTCGCACGTAGAGCCATATTTTGCACTTTGCAAAAATATTTAATTTATTTTTTTAATTCTTAAACAATTCTTGAATTTTAATTAGCTTAGTTGTTAGTGTGAGATTTTGCCAAGATCAAGAGCTCAATGAAAAGTACAATAGAGAGACAAAATATAGGATAAGAATAAATTGTATTCTCATCAATAGATAAAGATCAATTGTTCCATTTACATACAATGTAGATGAGCTTGCTTATATAGGCAAGGCTTATGGATTTGTGAGCACACAAACATGACATGTGGCTCAATAAGAAATAAGGGTAGGTAGGAAATAGGTGTGGGTAGGTAGGAGAAACAATATAATAGTCCACATGAGGTGGATCACCCACTGAATGTGGAGTGTAACAACAAGATCAACACCATAAAAGGTGGAAATTCTGCTACACACACTATCCCAATGTGGCACAAACACCCAAGTGTCTCATACGCAAACTACTATGAAATGCATTTCCTAAGTAAACTTAAGTAAGGTGTAATAATATCCATGATGAATAATTATTTACACCAACACCCCCCCTTAAGTGCAACTTAGGGGAATGCACTAAAGTCTACAATGCAACTAAGCAATGCAAGATGGGTCCTGACTACTAGGCCATGTTAGGTACCTATGTACAAATGAAAATGAATGAAAACCAATGCAATATAGGAGAACTCTCATAGAAGAATGTGAGGAATGAAACCCCATGTGAGGAAAAAGTCCCCCCCCATATGAGAGAAGAAGAGAAGCTAGGAAGCCCCCCCTCAATGTCGAATCTGCACCAATGATAGAAGCTTGATGTATGAAGAAACTGCTCCACAAACGTCGAACATTATTCCTCCCCTTAGGAAGAAACAAAACCAAAGGTGTATCCATGAAGTCTCCCCAATAATGAAGGGAAGATGTATGAAGAAAAGTCATGATGAAAGGAATCTTTGAAAACTGCTCAAGTGTCCCCATGTCGATGTTGAAAGATACCCCCTCCAAAGGTGGTAAACTATGCCACACTGCTGAAAAAGGCACTCCAAGATCTAGTGGAGATGGATGTAGAACATGTCCCAAAGACTCACATGTCTCCTCAAAAAATAAAAAGACCTCCTCCAATTGCTGTACATAAGTATCCGCAATCATGTCAACCTCGAAAGAATGATCATGTAGAGAATGAACAAGAGGGTCAGAGTGTTCCCTTGCAACAATCGAAGAAGGATCACCTTCATCAACAAGAAGATGAATGTCATCAATGATGTCTCCCAAATCTGCAATGTAGGATTCCATAAAGAAACCTGCAATGTCTGTCAAGTAATCATCCCATGAATCTGAAGCTGGAAAAAAATGAATATTCCGCTGCACTGAATCACATGAAGGCAAAATTGTCGCACTATCCGCATCATTAGGTGCAATAGGTGATGTGATATCAATATGAGGAGATGAAATACAAGGCTCAAGAATAGGGTCACATGTGAGAGTCCCCATGATCAAGTGCCCAAAGTTCTCCTCAAAATCAAAACCATCACAAGAAGTATGATCAACATGTGTAGAATCATCAAATGTGAAATCATCATCATCAACAAAATCTGAAAAGGAGTATAACCGAGATGCATGATCAACCACACCAGTCACAATGATAGCTCTAGTCTCCAAGTCTCTAATGAAAACTGACTCAGGTGTGAAATCCACAACTCTCTTAGTTGCGCCATGTGTGATTTGTTAGATAGAAAGGAGATTGTTTGTCAAGTGGGGTACACACAACACATTATTGAAGGAGTTATCCCCAATGTCAATAGATCCTTTCCCAATCATATCCATGTATGTATGATTGCCCATCAAAATCTGCGGCATGGTGCAAGGCTCAAATGTAGAGAACATAGACTACGAAGATGCCATATGATGAGAACCCCCTGAATCTAGAAGCCATCTCTATGAATCATGACTGATAGTAGCACATAGAGCTTTTCCTTTTCTTGTCCCAAAAGAGTGAGTCTTCCCACTTGTAGAAGCCATGAATGCTTGCCCTTTTCCTTTTGAATGTGAGGAAGTGGAAGTTGATGAATCATCCTTCTTGTAGACATTAGGCAAATCAATGTTATGCTTTTTGATGATATGTGTGAGCTCATCAATCTTCTTAGAATGGCAACGATGCTCCTCATGACCAAACTTTTTACAATAGGCACAAGTAGGTCTCTCCCTCTTTGGTGAATTATCCCTCCTGGAAGAGGATGCATCTCCTTGTTGTGGAGAGGATGATGCTTTGTCCTTAGGATTTGATTGCCATTTCTTCTTGTTTGAGTTGTCCTTTCCTTTGTTCCCTTGATTTGCCACTAATGCTTGAGACTTAGAAGCCTTAAGAATGCCCATGCTTATCAACTTAGTTTGTTCCATCATCAACATTTCATTGAAAGCATCAAAAGTAGGCATTGTGTAGCTTGAACCCATTGTCATCCTATGGGTTTGGAAACTAGAAACAAATGCTGCATATTCTTGTGGAAGCTTGCCTATCAAGTTGAATATCAATTGAGTATCCTTCTTATCAATGCCACAATCTTTGAGTTGTGCCCTCAACTCATTTGCCTTAGTGACATAATCTTGTATAGTATCATAGTTCTTGGGATCCAAAATAGTGAGATCATTATCAATTTGATATCCCCTAATCTCATCAACTTGACCATACAAGTTTTGAAACTTTTGCCAAGCATCCTTGATTAGAGTACACTTCTCAATATGAAAAATGAGATCCTTTGATACATACTTTCTTAAGGTAGCAATTGCCATGATATTTTTAGTGAGCCAATCCAAGTGACCAACTATATCAACCTTAGGATCAGTAGGAGCAACAATAGTTCCATCAATGTAATGAGTTAGTCCTTTTTCCATAAGTTTACTCCATGCATCAATTTTCCAAGTAGCATAATTATGAGGAGTTAAGAGAGGAAACTTAGAAGAACCCATAGAAGCAAAAAGGAAGGAACACAAGAGTACAAAATCATAAGAGACACCCCCCCAGATTCACTCAATCAAAGTACCCCCCCCCCAAAAAATGATGATTTTGACACTTTATATGTAGTGCGTGTACAATATGCCACTTGCAAACAATGGCAAGGTGGACTTCTGATTTTTTTTACAATTGCCCCAATAGGCTGAGAACTACAAAGTAAAAGATCAGAAAGATAGATCTATGCAATACAAATGTCAAATTGGCCAAATAAGACCATATGATGAAAGTACAATTTCTACCCACAATTTCTACAAACTGATAGCATATTCTAAGAGTAGACAAAAAATGATGCACTTTCAAAAAAATGACACCTGAAAAGGAGTTCGTATGAGCCCGAACGGAGACCTGGAAGTTGCAGAAATGTGGATTGGACAAGTACAGTCACCAAAAACTAAGAATTATGAACAATCTGTCCATCAAAATCAGAAAATAATTCCACCATGTGAAAGTACATGAAATTTGAGTCCATTTCAAAAAAAATTGCACCAAAAAAGGAGCAAAAATGAGCAAGATATGGCCATTTGAAGTTGAACTGCAAAATCAAAAAGCTCAATGAGAGGGGCCTGCAAAATTTTTGAAAAAATGATGACGTCAGCAGACTACGAGGTTAAATTTGACAGCTGTATGACCATCGCCCAAACTTCATGGCTGACTGGGCGCTGACTGTGCAAGTGATTTGGTAGGTGATGTGGCAGCCAACTGGGTTGTTGACTGTGTGCTGCTGACTGGGTAGAAGGTATGGATCCCAAAAATAATTTCCAATTTTTTTTTTTTTATAATTTTTTTAAAAAAAATTTTCAAACTAGAAAATAATTTTCAGAATTTTTATTTTTTTGAAAAAAAATCCAAAAATTCCGTACTGCCGCCCGAATTGGGCAGAAAATTTCCTCCACACCCAAAAATTGATTTTCGCCAAAATAGGTCGAATTTATACTTGATTTTTATGGAAATGGCCTCCCGGACGCAATGGTGAGGTCAAAAATGCTCTAAGATGCCTCCAAAAAATCAGATCCAAAAATAGAAGCCTTCCACGATGTCTCCAAAAACCAATCAATGAAGCCCTAATGGCTCTGATACCATGTGAGATTTTGCCAAGATCAAGAGCTCAATGAAAAGTACAATAGAGAGACAAAATATAGGATAAGAATAAACTGTATTCTCATCAATAGATAAATGATCAATTGTTCCATTTACATACAATGTAGATGAGTTTGCTTATATAGGCAAGGCTTATGGATATGTGAGCACACAAACATGACATGTGGCTCAATAAGAAACAAGGGTAGGTAGGAGAAACAATATAATAGTCCACATGAGGTGGATCACCCACTGAATGTGGAGTGTAACAACAAGATCAACACCATAAAAGGTGGAAATTCTCCTACACACACTATCCCAATGTGGCACAAACACCCAATTGTCTCATACCCAAACTACTATGAAATGCATTTCCTAAGTAAACTTAAGTAAGGTGTAATAATATCCATGATGAATAATTATTTACACCAACAGTTAGTATTATTTAAATCAATTTCATTTTAGTTATTTAATTCATCTTTATTTTAGTTATTTTAAACATTATACAATAATATATATTGCATATTAATATTAAATTATAATCAACTAATAATTACTAATTTACTAATAATAAATTTCAAAATATTAAATTTTATATATTATGACAAGCTTTTAAATTCATATAGAAAAATATAAACTATTTTAAAAAATTCATATTAAAATATTTTTTAAAAATAAGAACAATTATTTCCTATTATTTCAATTATGACAAGTTTCTAAATTCATATTTAAGACAATCTTCTTTAAAATATTTTAAAATAAAATTGACTAATAATTATGCCTCTTAATATAGATAATTTTTTTTTTTAATTGACACATTGGTTGACGGTCAAATGCACGTCAACTTAAATGACTTTCATTTTTATTGATGGAGAATCTTACATTTGTATGTGAGCCTAATACGCCTCTCAGTGTAAAAATAACTAAAATAAGAATAATTTTATAGAATTCGTATAAAATTATCTTTTTGTGATGATAATGTCGTATGTGTCTACAAATCTAAATAAGAATAATTTTATAGAATTCGTTTAAAATTGTCTTTTTGTGATTATAATGTCCTATGTGTCTACAAATCTTACATTGACTTAAAAACTCTTTGTGAGGGAATTTTTTTAGTTATACATGTGAACTTTTATAAGTTTTAGAGCTTCAAGATTGCAAAGGATTTTGTTTTTATCAAGAGTAAAAATCTAATCTACATTGGCAAACATTTGGCCAGTAAAAAAGAAAACAAACTACATAATTACTACTCATTGCTATCTATCTAGCTATCCACCATAAACAAAAAAGGAAAACGGGCTACATAATTACTAGTCATTTCTATCTATCTAGCAATCCACCATAAACAAAAAAAATAGACTACATAATTATGCCGAGGGGCATCTACAATGACATCAAAATGTCCGTAAACAAAAATCCATTTTTGAAACAATTTGACATGCAAATGACAGGTAAATGTGTGAAATATGCCATGTTTCAATTTTTGTGGAGGTGTTATTTTATTACTCCAAATAAATGAGAACCCTCACCACTTGTCTCGAGCTAGATTCACAACTTTTTGCATGTGGGACTTTAATGGATTTGTATTCTTGGTGTTTAGTATTTTAGAAGAACATTTATTTTACAGATGATTCTCTTCTATTATAAGATATCTCTCGACATATTTTACATATTATTTTTAAATATAGGTATACTAGTTACTAGTCATTGCTATCTATCTAGCTATCCACCATAAACACAAGGCTTAAGGCTTGTTTCATTTCATATGGAGTTAGTGTAAGGAAGAAAAGGTGTGCGAAAACGCTTCCTACGCTAATCTTGAGAGGAAGATTATGCAAATTTCAACTTAACTATTAAAGAGATCACAAGAAGCACATAGAGTAGAAATAAAACAATAAACACATAACATAGTGATTATCGTGGGGAAAACCCATATGGGTGAAAAACCCCAAACTCTAAAACCTACATAGTATATTAAAAAATCAACAAGAGATTACAATACACTTGCAATGCAAGTTCTTACAAGAGCATCACCTCAACTCAAGCTCGGGGAGACTTCACTACCATCCTTCTAGCACCCTGCCTTGCAAACCAAACTCCATCATACAAACTCCTCCCCAAGCCCTCATTATATAAGAATTTTACAACCTGGAAACCATTCGTGGTTTTACAATACCATGGGCAAAACCTCTATGACACGTGTTGCCCACCCTTGACATTTGTTTTTCCAAGATAAGAAAACCAGGTTAAAAATAGTTACTCACGTCCAAATTCTTATCCCCTATTTTTGACCCTCATAACTAACATAAAATGTGTCATATAATCTCTAAAAATGGCCCTCCTATATTATACTATGGACAAGGCATCTTTTGACAACTCATATACCTTTTTTTCAAGGCACCGACACATGGGAAACCTCCCAACTACATTTGGAACTATTTACTGAAAATTGCAAGGTTGAGACACATGTATCTCAACATTCTCCCACTTGTTGAATACCTTGCAAGAGTCAGGGGATCTATATTACCATGGAATCAACAGTCAGGGGATCTATATTACCATGGAATCAACAGTCAGGGGCCAAGAGGCCCATAGACTCCGAACACCATCTGAACTTCTCTGTGCTCACGGGTTTAGTTAATGAGTCAACAACATTCACCAAAGTTTCTACCTTCTCCAGCTTCAACTTGCCATCCTCAACCATATCTCTCACAAAATGATATTGTACATTAATGTGTTTGGTCCTGGCATGAAAAGTCGGGTTCTTCGCTAGACAGATTGCACTCTGACTGTCACTATAAATTGTCACTGCACCTTGTTTAAACTATATATCTAAACACAATCTCTTAAGCCAAATGGCTTCTTTGCAGGCATGAGCTGCTGCCATATACTCTGCCTCTATCGTGGACAAAGCGACCACAACCTGTCGCTTTCTCATCCAACTGATTGCACCATCAAATAATGTAAACACATATGCACTGGTGGATCTTCTTCTATCAACATCACCAGCCCAGTATGAATCTGCATAGCCTCTAATATCCAAGGAATGCTCATTTCTTATTCCATTAAAACATATAGAGTACTCTGAGGTACCCCACAAGTATCTAAAAACTCTTTTTACTTCATCTCAATGTGCTCTTCTTGGATTAGACATGTAATGAGAAAGTACTCCCATTGCTTGGGCAATATCTGGTCTTGTACAAACAATAGCATACATCAAACTTCCAACAACACTTTGGTATGGTACTCGACTCATCTCTTCCATATCCAATGGGGATGTAGGACATTGTGAACTAGAAAGTTTTGTTCCCATTGTAACAAGAACACTCAATGGTCTAGAATCTTGCATATTAAATCTTCTCATAATTGTACCAACATACTTACTTTGGCCTAGCCAAAGCTTTTTGTTTTGTCTGTCTCTTACAATCTCCATTCCTAGAATGTGTCTTGCTGCACCAAGATCTTTCATATCAAATTTTGCTGAGAGTTGAGATTTTAATTCTATAATCAAACCTTTTCCTTTCCCAATAAACAACATGTCATCAACATACAAGGCAATAACCAGGAAACGATCACCATCAGATTTGAAATATTTACAGTGATCAGATTTAGACCGCACAAACCCCGAACTCAATACATATGTATCAAACTTCTAGTACCACATCCTAGGACTCTGTTTTAAACCATACAAGAATTTCTTCAACTTACATACCAAATTACTTTTACCTTTTACCACGTAGTGTTGTGGCTGTGTCATATAAAATTCTTCCTCCAAATCTCCATGAAGAAAAGCAATTTTTACATCCATTTGTTCGACCTCTAGATTGCAAGTTGCTGCAATAGAAAGCAAGAAACGAATGGATGTCATTTTAACTACAGGAGAAAAAATCTCACCATAATCTACTGCCTCAACCTGGGAGTAACCTTTTGCAACCAAATGTGCTTTGTACTTCTCAATTCTTCCATCTGAACCTATCTTCCTTTTGAACACCCATTTGCAACCAACATGCTTTCGTCCTTCAGGAAATGGTACAAGGTCCCATGTGTCATTCTTCTTAAGAGCTGCGATCTCTTCATCCATGGCAATTTTCCAGGACTCTGAATCATTCATACCAAGAGCCTCTTCTACAGAATTCGGTTCATCAATATTAGCATTAAAAAAAAATATGCATCTCCAATCATCAGGAGAATATCCATACCTTTCAAGTGGTTTTCTTTGTCTAGTAGACCTTTGAACAAGTTCAGGTTCAGGTTCTTCTTCTTCCTCTAATGATTCAAAACTTGCAGAGCTCTAATCAACTTCCTGTCTTTCTAAGGGCCTCGATTCAAATTTTTCAGGTGTAGCAGGCAGTTGAATCACATCTTTCTTTTCTTTCTTTTGTTCTGGCTGCACTGTAATAGAAGAAGACTTAGTTTCTCTAAATATAAAACTTCTAGAATAAAATACCTTTTGTGCAACAGGATCCCAAAGCTTGTATCCGTTCACACTATAACTGTATCCAATGAATATACATTTAACAACTTTTTTATCCAATTTTGTCCGCTTCTCCTTTGGCACATGAGCATATGCCTCACAACCCAAAACTCTCAGATGACTAAGTGAAGGCTTGTGGCCCGACCATGCTTCCATTGGCATTTTATCAACAAAAGCTGATGTAGGAGACCTGTTTATCAGGTAGCAGGCAATGGCTACAACTTCAGCCCAAAACTTTTGTTCTAGACCAGCACCACTTAGCATACTCCTAACATTCTCCATCAAGGTCCTGTTCATTCTTTCTGCAACTCCATTCTATTGTGGAGAATACAGAGTTGTCTATTGTCTCTTAATACCAAAATATTTACAAAATGTGTCAAAATCATTGGAGCAATATTCACCGCCATTATCTGTCCTTAAACATTTTATCTTCTTTCCAGTCTGCAACTCAACCATTGCTTTAAATTCTTTGAAACGACTAAAAACTTCAGCTTTACTCTTAAGAAAATAAACTCATGTTCTTCTACTGAAATCATCAATGAAAGAAACATATAAACCGATTTACCAATAGAAGAAACATCAACTGGACCAAATACATCCGAATGGATTAGATCCAAAATACTTGAAGACTTATAAGAACTGGAGTAAAACTGAATGCGGTTTTGTTTTCCATAAATACAATGCTCACAAAAATCAAATTCAAGATTGCAATCATTCAACCCATTAACAAGGTTCTTATTTTTCAAAGTTTGTAGACCGTTCTCACCTATGTGGCCGAGTCTCAGGTGCCACAACATTGTCTTCTCTGCAGGCAACTTTGATTCAGTAGATAGAGCACCCTTGGGTACCCAAAAACCATGACCATCTGCTAAAAGAGACACCCTCTCCTTTTCCAACATAGTCTTTATCATAGTCTTATCAGAAGTGCTATTGCACTCAACTGTGCATGCATCAAGCTGGTACAATGTACCCATTCTGCTTCCTCTTTCTATTACCATAGCACCTCTCACCATTTTCACACCTGCTTTAGAAAACTGTACATGCACACCCTCATCTATTAGTTTGCTAACAAATAACAAATTTCTTGCTAGTCCCGGGATATGCAAGACACCATCAAATCTTCTAGTTCTACCTGTAGACGTATAAAAATGACCATATTCCTAAATGAATATTTTATGCTCATTTCTCTATTTAATTAAATCCAATTTAATTAAACTATCTGCATTCCTCTATTTAATTAAGTAAATTACTCAATTAAATTCACTATACCCATTTAATGAATAAATCATTTTATTCAATTAAATCCCCCTATTCACTTTTAATTAAATTCAAATTTAATTAAAAAGTTATCCTAAATTGAATAAATCTAATTTATTTGATTTCCCCAATTGCAACCAAATTGAATTAAATTGACTTTATTTCAATTAAATCCTATTATTCCGCCATCCACTTGCACTTTCCTACATCTCCCACTTGCCTTCCTAAACCCCTTCCTAAATCCCTTCTAGACTCTTCTAATCGCTTCTACTTAGCCTAACCCATCTTCTAAACTTTGTCACATCCCTAAGCAAGGGGAGGTCACTTCTCAAAACCTTAAAGTCTTTGATAACCATTAAAGGCTTCAAATCTTCAACCACTTAATATCCCCAAAGTCTCCCAAACCATTAATGGTTAATTCAACCCTCTTACATGGTTAGAGACTTTTTGCCTAACTTAACCTTCATCCAACCCAAGGGTCTCATCAAGCCTTTAATGCTTTGACCATGATTATCTCTTAATCATTTGCACAAGAGTTTATCCTTGGATTAACTCTTAATCCAATGGGTAAGCCTAACTTAAGCTTAACCCTTATCTCTAGATAACCATAAGGTCTTCTCAGGCATTTAATGTCTCCAACCCCTTCTCTCAACCCAACCCTATGTTGACACTTGTCACCATTTCATTGGTGCCAATTTCAAACATGGATTCCCAACTTTCAAACTCAACCCTTGATTAAACCATTCAATCCTGGCCATCCATTGCCCTATTTTTGCTATAAATAGAGCTCTCATTCCTCCATTTTCATAGATCATTCAAGTTTGTAGTATCATACTTATGCTCAAATACATTCAAGCTTTCATTTCATATATGCTCATCATTTAGCCTCTCTTTAAAATAGAAATTAATCTAATATGCACTTTAGAGTATTTCTATTATCATTAGCTCAATCTTAGACTAATATAGTATGCTAGGATAGTTTGTTTACTAACCTTGTCATCTTATAGTTAGTTTATTGCATTTGTAGAATCATGCATAGTTTAGGATGCATTTCATTCTAAATCTATCAAAGCATCCCTCGTTCTTACATTTTCCATCCCTAAACCATTTTGCTCAGTGATCTGAGAGTAAAAATATTGGTTTGAGGGACATTGTAGGATAAAGAACCATGGGACCCACCTTGGGAAGCTAAGTTATACTTCATGACTCCATAGCTTGCACCAAGAAGTCCTGTGTGTGTGTGTGGACAAGTCTTTTGGAATATTTTCACATATTGAGTTCTATCGACCCGCTTTTCCCGCATACATTTCTGGCGCCCACCGTGGGGCTCGACCCCATATGTCAAATCATTTTTTGAAATTAATCACTTTTGTAGGTCTGCGAGAAATAGGAATCAGCGCGTGGGAAATATTTCTTGGCGCATCCGGTTAACAGTCTAGTGCATCCCACTTTCTGTTCAGCGCATAGAGTCCATCATCTAGCACTTGAAGTCCTTTCTTTAGCGCATGACCCCTACTAATTTTTTTCTATAGGTATCAACGCGGGAGAAAAATAGAGTAGCGCATCTGAAAAATAGTTTGGCGCATCGGGTTTGTTAGATAGCGCATCCATCTCACTGTTTAGCGCGTGCAGTCTATTCTATGGCGCGTGAAGTCTTTTCCTTAGCGCATCATATATCTAACAGTTTTCTGTAGGTGTCAACGCGAGAGAAAAATAGAGCAGCGCTTTCGGTGCACAGAATAGCGCATCCTGAAAATAGTATAGCGCACCATGGGTTTCTTTTAGCGCATCACTGTGATTTTGTAGCGTGTACAGTTTGTTCTGTAGTGCATCACAGACTGAAAACCAAAATTTTTTTTTTGTAACCGAAAGTTAAAAATTAGACTTGTGGAAGTCCACCAAATCATCTAACGTTTTTCCTCTGGTTTTCTTGCAGGATTCTAACAAATTTGTTCCAGAAAGGAGCTTAATCTTAGAATATTTAGATAATTAGAATTTTCACTAACTTAGTTAAGTTAGTTTAAATTTTTAAACGTCTTTTATTCTTAAAATTGAACTCACTTATTTTTCTTTTGGGCTATAAAAAGAACCACTATCGGAAATTTTCTTTCTTTTATAGGAGAAAAACTTTATTTTAGGCTCTAAAATGAACAATACAAACTTTCTTTTTTTGTAAAAGTAGATATAAAAGGAACCTCACCATCCTTTGGTGTATAAAAGGATTCATTTTCAAATTTTGCAAAGGAAAGAACCTCACTTACGAAGTTTTGTTACAATCAAAAGAGGGAAGTTATTCCCCTTTTCCGATTTTCTTTTATTGACCATATCAAAAATTTTGCTTTGTTGACCAGGTTCCTTCACTAGATTAAATAAACATTGCTTTGAGGAACTAAAAAGAACACCATGCTTTTGGAGCAACATCTCCAAGTAGAGATTAGCAAATCACTGAATTGAAGGCTTAAAAAGAACTTTGATTGCCTTGTCTCGAAAGTGAAAGGAATATGCTCTCCCCTTAACTGGGTGATCAAAAAGCCACACCACTCTTAAGCTTTCTATATTTTAAGCATAAAACCTTTAACAGACTTGCCTTCCCGAGGAGTTGGAATCAACTCTTAAAGCCGTTTATGGCCGGTGTGAAGGGAACGACCTAAGTGGGGAATGACTTTGATGCCAAGAATTCCAACCCACTATAATCAAATGTGGAAAGTGACGAAAGTCCTTTTCAATGGTTGCGTGTAGCGATTAACCTTCCCCCAGTATCCTTGAGATACATAAAACCTTTGTTCTAAAGGTTGGGAAGCCTCCTAAGGGAGTTTATCAGTGACGGCCGAATGGGAAGCCTGATTACGAACCATAGAAATAGAAGCTTTGAACCGAGTCAGTAACCAGACATTTATAACATCATAGTGTAAGGGTGGGGGAAGAATCCGCCCCCAAGATTACTCACCATATATCTCCCAAGATAACTACTCAACTGTGAAGCGATTCACTTTGAGTTAATTTCTGGCAAAAGGCAAAAAAATGGGGGCCCTCTAGGGGGTGACACGATTGTTTGAGCTGATGGAGTATCGAGACTAGTGGGCTATGATGTTATTTATGACCTTTGAATAAAGAGTATTTCTGAAGTGTATTATTCGTATCCAAACCTGTTAAAACATTGGGGATTTGAACACATCCTCGCAGAACATACACTTTTTTTTAGATTAGGCAAAATGGTTGTACTTTTTGTGCCGTGCTTGCATTTACTACTTTAGAAAATCATCCATCAAACTTGAAAAATTCACAACAAATATCTAAAGTTTACAAAAAACCAACCAAAGAAAAAAATTAGGGCAGTTTAGCGCATAAGACCAACTTCTTAGCGCGTGAGGTATTTTTGTTAGCGCATCCAACCATCAAGTTAGCGCGTCGGTTCCAAACAGCAGCGTTTTATCCCAAATCAAACCAGTGTTGAAACATTTAGCACATCAGAGAAACAGTCCAGTTTGTGGAAGCATCAGCTTAGCGCGTAGAAACCAAAAGTTAGCGCGTTACAAGCCCATGCCAGCATATGACTTTTTAAACAGATAGAAAACAATTTTTTTGAACTGTCAAAACTTTAGCGTGTGTCTGGGGGCAGCCTAGCGCGTGTGGTCATTATTTTAGCGCGTGGAGTAAATTTGGTAGCGCATATAGTCTCTATTTTAGCGCGTGACCAAAAATAAAAAAGGCAGGGGGCAAAACAGTAAGGAATTTAAAAAATTTTGAAAACATTTTCAAAAGCCTCTCATTATCAACAACATTTTTCATCAAAACAGAGTGACAAAAACAAACCGTTAAAAACTATTTCTTGAGCTAAATTTGTGTCAAAACAAACGTTGTAAAAATCCTAAACTAATCGCATGATAAAACATGTCTATCTTATCATAATCCGGAAACCTCATCCTCAATATCAACAGAATCCTTTACCATCTTACGGATTTTATCTCAAAAACACTTGTTTAAAATTTTCAAGTTGTCAAATCAAGTCTCCATATCGGGAGGTTTTTATCCATATCATTTGACACGCTTTGTCATGAAGGGGCATCTAAACCTTCACTTTGATAGAGTAAGATTTGAAATTTTCCAAACAAGACCAATTGAATCCAAAAAAATCAAAGGAAACCATTGATCACTCATGCATGACTAATCCCCATATTCTGAGAAGAAAGAACCTTTATCGTAACATCACGTTGAAGAAACAACAACCTAATTTTTCCAAATTCATCAAGAGAAATAAGTTTTTATACATCAATCATCAACTCTTCAAATCTCATCGGGTATTCCTTCATCACGTCAAACGTTACATCCAAAACAAATCCAATGAATTTGACAAAGAACCCTTAAAAACAAGAGCCTACTATCAAAAGTTTGCTTTTAATCAAATCATAAACCGCAGAGGAAAAATCAATCCAGCATTCTTACCCGATGAGTGTATCACTTATAACACATCTCGACCAGAACCACTCACCCCCGAGCAACACATCGAAGAGGATTTTGTTCCCTTCGTCACTGAAAGTTTTTACTAAAATGCCTGTTACTTGCTCTCAAAGAAACCAACAAGGCGAGACACACGCAGAGTCTAGTATGAATCGAAGATTGTCAAATCCTTTTGAAGTTCCACACTTAGAAGAGACTGAAATTTCTGAAGCGCTTCTTCAGGAATGTCAGGAAAACCCTTCATTCCAAAAACTTGTTGAAAGGCTCATAGAAAATGACAAAGAAAAGTATCTGCTCATGCTCACAAGTAAAGGTGTTAAACTTCCCGAAGATTTAGACACAAACATCTTTAGAACCGGATCTCGACAATATGCATATCAAGAACAACAAAGAGAAGAAGAAACTCACATACCTGAGCAACACATTCCAGAACAACGTATACCAGAAATGCGTATACCTGAGCTAGAAACTCCAGAGAAAAATATACCATTTAACACACCTTTTCAGCTAAGAACTAATATAAGGGAAGAACTTTTCCCTCGACAAGATAATGCGCCTTTGGTTGCTCTTACTCAACAAATGCAAATGTTACAAAGACAGATACATGACATGCAACAAGGGACAACAGTGCAGTACTCTTTAAACGAAATCTATCCTTATCCATTTGACAGAAGATTGAACATGGTGCCTTTTCCTCCAAACTCAGACGTTCCCAAATTTGATAAATATGATGGGAAAAGTGATCCCTGAGATCATGTTTGAGAATTTTGCACAATGAGCCTTGAATTTGCTCATGATGACACCTATCTGATGAGGTTATTCCCAAGAAGCCTGGGAGGGCAAACAATGGAATGGTTATCCAAAATTACGCCACCTGTCAGATCATTTGATGAATTGGTTAACAAATTCATAACCCAATATTCCTATAACATCCAACATGCCATAACCATGCTAGATGTTTGTAACACCAAACAAAAGAACAATGAAACATTCATGATATTCCTTCAACGCTGGCGACGTATGGTATCACGATATCCTCGAAACATTCCTGAAAAAGGAGAAAATGGAAATCTTCATTGACAATTTGAATGGTGAAATGAGTTACAGACTCAAACTTCAATGCATACCGTATTTGGCTAAATTGATTGAAAATGGCATCCAAGTAGAGGAAGCATGTGTCAAAAAGGGAACACTCAAATTCTACAAGGAAGGAACAAACTCATCAAACTACAATAACCAGAACAACACCAACCTCGACAAATCTCGATTTTGGACTCGAAACAAAAACGAAGGCAACAATGAATCATATGATCCCAAATCTAAGCAACCAGTGCTTGCATTATCCGGAAATCCTCAAAATACGAAGAATCCTAAAAATGCTAATCCAAATGCTAACACATATGCACCAAACACCGATCAAGGACAACTCAACACAAACAACAACAACGATACTCAAAGCAAAAACATGAATCCAGGACCTAACAACAATTCACGCAACAACACGAACAATTTCCAAAAGCGTATCTTCACACCACTGGGGCAATCCTTAGAATCAACATTCAGAGAACTTTTGGCAAACAAGATTCTTTCTTTGCCTCCAATCAGCAACTATGAACCCCAAATCAAACCACCTTGGTGGAATGATTCACACTATTGTGATTTCCATCGTAACAAGGGTCATCGAATGAACGATTGCATGAGATTCAAACACATGGTATAGGACATGATTGATCAAAGTGACTTAACGGTAGATGGTCTCAAAACAAATGGTGATCACAGAGCCTTTAAAAATCCTCTCCCAAATTACAACAAAAGATGGAGCTTCAACCTCGGATGATACACGCAAAGCTCGTATCAACCATATCTACAACAACACCATAAACCACATATCAGCTGAAGATCATCAAGTAAATGTCATCACCATCCAAGATTGATGTGATTATGAATCTGTCAATGTAACAACCCGAACTCAGAAATATGTCTTGAAAGGACATACTGCACCTACAACTACTACACCAAAAATCCAATATGACTTGGTTAGCCAACTACGCAAAACTCCTGCTCAGATATCTATGCTAGAATTGCTGAAACTATCACCAAAGCACAAAGACATATTGGAACAAGCGTTATTGGAAACCAATGTACCTCAAAATCAACATATAGACAGATTTCAAGCCATGGTCGTCCATATGACAAGACCTCATAACCTCACCTTCTTAGAACATGACAATACTTCCTTGAGCCATCCGCATAATACGCCTCTCCATATCGAAGTCATTGTTTGTAAACAACGAGTAAAAAGAGTCTTAATAGATGGAGGAGCCGGACTTAATATATGTACTTTAAAGCTTATCTGTGCATTAGGCTTCTCAAAAGAGTTTATTGATCCCTGCAAGAAGATTACCATAAAGGCATATGATGATGAGGAAAGGTCCTCTAAAGGAACTATGATATTACCCATTCAAGTAGGACCAATGCAAAAGGATACTATATGTCAGGTCTTAGACATAGATCTCACCTACAATATTTTGTTAGGGCGACCCTGGATACATGAAATGCAAGCAGCACCTTCTACATATCACCAGTGTGTCAAATTTCCTTATGACGGACAAGAAATATCCATATCTGCTGATCACAATCCATTTCAACATTGCAACGCAATGGGGGCCACCCAAGATAGTTTGGTTCCTCAGAATAGAGAAAAGCAGCGATCTTCAAAATCAGATCTCCAAACAACAAAGCCCAACTCCTTATTTGGAGATTTCAAATAGAAAATGCAAATCAAAGACCAAAGCATAGGAGAATACTCTTTGGAGCCCTTATGTTTGGCCAAATTGCCAACATCACCTAGATCTCATGGATTGCCTACTACATCAACACATCTGGTCACTCAGCCCATCACCAAATTTGATGGTACCTTCATCCAATTAGGCACTCTAGCACATGAATCAGAAGACAAGGATGTTCTTAGCTGGTTATACAAAGATGAGGAAGAAGATAATAGAGCAGCTGCTCTAGACATTGTTCTACCAACACACCTGTATGGAAAAGGATACTTAATCATGCAGCAAATGGGATATGACGGTAAAGGACCTATTGGGAAACGCAAAGAAGGAGTCACTGAACCTATAGATCTTCCTTCACAGCCTAGTAGAAACAAAGCAGGATTGGGTTGTGAGCTCACTTTCCTATTGAAACGACCGCCCAGCATAACTCCAAAACCTCAATGGAAAGTAAAGAAGAAGTACAAAGAAGAATCCTGGTAGGAAGCACTCTTTGAATCAGCAGAAATAATCCGCAAGGCATAGGAATGTCAAGATCAGAAGTTACATTAGGGAAAGCTTCTAAGCCACAAGAAGGCCATATCTACAGTAGTAGCTCATATTCAAACACCAATATCTCAATAACAAATCATATCATCTCCAGATACCATTATTCCTCCCCGAGGAAGCACCGTCTATGAACAAATACAAAAAGTAGAAGCCGGATCTGACACAGAATCAACAAAAACTATCAAAATGGTATCCATCATCAAAGATTTGTTTTCACCATACAACATACCAGTTTACAGCACTTATAGAATCTGGGATGATGCCTCAGAGACTGATTCCAATGAATATGAATGGGGTACCTACTCCAATGCTACTACATATATCCCTAATGATACTGATTCTATATCCCTTTCTGAAGAAGAACATAACGTGGAAGATAGACCTCTTGAATTTGGACCACAAAATATCTATGATGCCATGGAAAGCGAACAGAAACATTATGAACAAGTCTATATGGAGGATAATACCATTGAAGACCTCGACAAAATCCTGGACTTCTTTAAAACCAAGAACAATCACGATGAAAACTCTGTCCTAACACTTACAATAGCAGAACTTGATCCACCTAACGATCCCTTACCACTTGTCTTTCCTGACCTCATCGACTGGGATGAACTTGAAATCCATGACATGCCAATTTTCCCAGATGATGAATCTATTATCCATTACCTATGTACCATAAATCTGGAAACAAGCTCTACCAGTGAACAAAGTAACGATGTCTGCAAATCAGGGAATGCCAAGTCTCTCAGTCGCAAAAATAAATCACAAGAAAGATCTGATGTTGAAAACCAGTCAATGGTAGCTCTAGATCACAAAAAAGTAAAAATAAAGGACGCATTTGAGGATGAAAACCTTTTTAAGGCACCTAACGATGGGCGACTTGACACTCTTCCTGAGCACTTTCATGAGCGATCACCCATATTGATTGAGCCCACTCAATCAATCAACATTGGTACCATAGAAGCAGTCAGAAACCTACACCTTGCAGAATCTCTGACAGAGGAAGAAAGATTAGCATTCATCATTTTCTTTAAAGAACAACAAATTAACTTTTCTTGGTCATATGTCGATATTCTCGGAGTGGATCCACACTTAATCATGCATCATTTGTCCATCTCTTCAGGAGTTAAACCAGTCAAGCAAAAGCTACGAAAGATGAATCCACAGGTGGCACTCATGGTCAAAATTGAACTAAAGAAACTATTAGATGTCAGATTCATCTGACCCATTGACTATGTAGAATGGATTTCCAACATTGTTCCAGTATCAAAACTAGATGGTAGTATCAGAATATGCACTGACTTCAGAGATGTCAACAAAGCTTGTCCAAAAGACGACTTTCCTCTGCCCAGTATCGACATAATTGTAGATCTCACAGCAGGCCATGCAATGCTCTCACTAATGGATGGTCTCTCAGGCTATGATCAAATCAAGATAGCCCCAGAAGATCAAGATAAAACCGCGTTCACCTGTCCTTGGAGAACGTACTATTGGAATGTTATGCCTTTTGGCTTAAAGAATGCAAGGGCCACTTATCAAAGAGCAATGACAACAATCTTTCATGACATGATGCACACCTTCATGAAAGACTATGTGGATGATTTACTAGCTAAATCCTTCACCAGAGCAGAACATCTCAACATCCTAACAAAGATTTTTGATCGATTGGAGAAATTCCAAGTCAGGCTCAACCCTAAGAAGTGTGTCTTCAGGGTTACATCAGGCAAGTTAATAGGCTACATAGTCTCAGCTAAAGGTATCGAAGTAGATCCAGCAAAGGTACAAGCCATTATGGACATGCCGCCACCAAAGAATATCAGTCAACTCAGATCTCTACAAGGATGACTTCAATCAATCAGGCGATTCATCGCTTAACTAGCAGATAAAAGTCTACCATTTAACCATTTACTACACAAAAATGTACCATTCAGATGGGAGACCAAGTGTGTAGAATCTTTTTACCAAATCAAACAGTACCTGATGAATCCACCAGTTCTAGTACCACCAGTTGCAGGAAAGCCTCTTATCCTATATATCTCCACAACAGATATATCGCTAGGGGCACTATTGGCACAAGAAGATCAACAAAGAAAGGAACGGGCCATATATTATATCAGTAGGACATTGAATGGCTATGAACTCAACTATACATTCATTGAAAAGGCTTGCCTAATAGTGGTCTTCGCATCTCAGAAGTTCCGACATTATATACTAGCACACACCATTAAGCTAGTCGAAAAAATTGATCCTCTCAAATATCTACTCAGCAAGGCAACTCTTACAGGCCGATTGGCTAAATGGGTTATGATTCTCAGTGAATTCGACATCTAATACGTAGAAAGACGAGCCATCAAAGGACAAGCAATTGCAGATCAGCTGGCTGAAGCACCGCTACCAAGAAAATAAACTATGGAGATTGAATTTCTAGATAGGGATGTTCTTGCTCTTTCTACCAAACAATGGACCCTATACTTTGACGGATCCTACACACAACATGGTTCAGGTACTGGCATTCTATTCATCACTCCTGAAGGACACACTATACCAAGATCATATAGGCTTATGTTTCCATGCACAAATAATGTGGCTGAATATGAGGCATTGGTTATAGGCATCAAAATGGCCGTAGAATGGAAAATCACAGAGTTAAAGGTCTACGGAGACTCACAACTAGTCGTCCATCAAATCAATAACGACTATTAGACAAAGGATGACAAGCTACTACCCTACAAATGAATGGTAGATGACTTCAAACAGTATTTTGTGCACATCACCTTTGAGCAAATACCAAGGTTGAACAACAAAGCAGCCGATGCAATGGCTACAATTGCTTCACTACTACAAATTCCAAAGCAACAGAGTCGTTACGAGTTCCTGGTAGAGCAACTGTTCTCCCTAGCCTATGACCACTCTGAATCCCATGTTATCTATGCCTTGACTGGTTCAGATTCTCTGTTATATGGACCAATATATGACTACCTCAAGAACAATATCTTACCCATTGACCAATCCCGTAACCAAAAACGTAACTTTATCTGACAAGCTACCCGTTATACCCTTAGTGCTGATACCTTGTATCATCGAGGTCTAGATGGTACTCTTCTTCATTGCTTTGATCGTAATGATTCTGATTCCGCTTTACATGAGCTTCACGAAGGTATTTGTGGAACACATTCAAGTGGTACTACTCTTGCTAAAAAGCTTCTAAGAATGGGATACTACTAGCCTACAATGGAGAAAGACTCATATCACATGGCCAAGAAATGTCCTAAATGCCAGATCCATGGTAATCTGATACATACACTAGCACAAGAACTGCAGCCATTTACAACATCCTGGCCCTTTTGTTAGTGGGGACTAGACTTAGTTGGCAAAATTCATCCTTCATCTTCAAATGGACACAAGTTTATTATCATAGCAACATAATACTTTACCAAATGGATAGAAGTAGTTCCCATGACCACAGTGACTAGGAAACAAATTGCCTCTTTTATCCTAAATTATTTGATCTGCAGATATGATGTTCCAAGTTCAATCATCACAGATAATGGATGACCTTTTAAAAACCAAGATGTACAAGAACTATGTGAAAAATTCAAAATCCAACATCGGTTCTCTACACCATACTAACCACAAGGAAATGGTCAAGCAGAAGCATCTAACAAGACAATACTGAAAATCCTAAAGAAAATAGTGAATGATATCGGCAAAGATTGGCACGTCCAACTCAATCCAGCACTTGAAGCATACAGAACCAGTTTCCGCACACCTACAGGAGCAACACCATACTCATTGGTATATGGATCAGAAGCCATTTTACCACTAGAAGTAGAAATCCCATCTCTTAGAGTCTCTTTGAAAGGTTTAATCCCCGATGAAGAGTATCGAGTTAATCGACTGCAAGAACTTGAACTATTAGATGAAAGACATCAGCATGCTTACACTCATCTCAAAGCATATCAGTAATGCATGTGCAGGAGCTACAATCACAAGGTCATCCCTCGCCACTTCAAAGTAGGTGACCTAGTCCTCAAAGAAAATCCAAGAAATCAACAAGATCGAGAAAAGAAAGGGAAATTTGAACCTAACTGGTTGGGTCCCTATGTCATCATATCAGTCTATGGATCAGGTGCCTATCAGCTACCAACTTCAGAAGGAGATGTGCTCGTTGAACTAACTAACAACATCCATTTGAAGAAGTACTACACTTAAGTGGCCTAGTGCACGGAAAAAGCCAAAAAAGAAAGAAAGAAAGTACAATAAAAACAAATGGTGAAAACCTGGTAAACAGGCGCTCTTGTAAAAAAATGACTCCTCTATCTATCTACATACCATTTTATCCGTATCCTTAAAAATACTATCGGCCATCGCCCGACACTTAGCACATATCCATTCAGGACATACTTAGCGTAGTCACTATCCTAGTTTATCCATATATATCCTCTTACCACATTCCATCATGGCTTGGGAATCACTGTACATATTCACATCAAGAGGCACACTCAGCTAGGGGCAATGAATCGTCAAAAACTTGCAAACATTCAAGACATCAAAACTATTTGCAAAACACAGAAGCATGACATCTCACAACCAAAACTAGGTTTCATCGCAAAACAAAACAAAACAAAAAAATCACAGAAATACCAAGGATGGATGATTTTCTGAAGTACTGAATGTTGCATTATCGCATAAAAATCTTGACTATTTTTGCATTTTGAACTTTTTAATTATTGGATTCTCTTCCTTTTCTCACTAAATGCTTCAAAGCTAGAGATCATGGGGAACTTCCAATATTTTCTTAGTCTTCTACCTTGATGCTTGTGCTATCTTGCAAAATCAAAACATCATGTAAATTTTTCTCAGGTCATTATGGTTCAATTATACCATTATGCTTGTATAAATTTTCAACATATCCTAAACAAATCAATGCTCAATGATGATACCTACAAAGAGAGCAAACAACATATGGCTATATCAGATGGCAAATACAGAATGAGGATGCTACCAAAAACATAGTTGCATATCATTTTACATTTAGTTACATCTCATTTTCAAGATACATCTCACAGCATATAAAAACATACATCCTGCATCATACATTATATCATATATTTAAGCATTGCATCATCATCACATAAACAAAAAGAGCACATAAGCACATCCATCCATATAACACACCACATGATCAAAGAAAATGGTGCCGTATATATATATATATATATATATATATATATATATATATATATATATATATATATATATATATATATATATATCTCAAAAAAATCAAAATGTACAAAATATATCATCATTGTGTCCAATACAAAGAATACAATGATAAAAAATACAACAGAGACCACATCTCTCAAGTATGGCTATCCCCTGACGGAGATGGTCTGGCTCCAGATGTCCCCACCCCTGGATCTCCAAGAGGGTCCTGTCTTGGTGGCCCTGTCACACCTCGGCTCTCGGACCGTGACCCAGTATCTCAAGATCGACTAGATCTCGACTGTGTGAAACTCTGTACTCAACGATCCCTGGGTACCGCAGCCTCATAATGCCGTCGGTAGTACTCCGCCTCCTGAGCTCTCAATGCTATCTCTCTCAGGGTGTCTCTCATCGAACCACTCGCCACTGCTCTCTGCACACTGGCTGCAAGCTCCTCTGCTTGCCCTCTCCACTCTATCTCTGTGTCCTGCTCAGTGGTCAACTGCGCAATCTACCACTGATATGTCAAAACCTATGCCTGTAGCTGCTATACAGTCACCTGCAGGGTCCGAATCTAAGCATCCTCAACTTGAGTAGGAACCCGAACTCGTAGCGGTACCTGTGCAGGGCCAACCCCTCCAACTCTGTCTGTCCTCAGTGCTGGAGGTGGGAGCACATCCATCCTCCTCCTCTATGCTGGTCGCCTCACCTCATCAGTACCCCCCATTGCAGCTAGCACCTCCCCCACCCTCCCCTCTCCACCGGCTCCGATAGCTAATCCGCCTCTCCCCCTGTCTATCACCGCCTGTCTAACTGCTCTCTCCACACCTCTATCTCCTCTCCTCCCTCTGACTCCTCTCCCTCATCCTCCTACTCCATCATCTCCATCATCCTCATCATCTCCCTCTCCCTCCTCATCATCATCATCAAATGCCGGCCGCATCTCCTCGAGATCAGATATCCTAGCCACCGCCCGTGCAACAAACAATCTCGCGAACTCATCAGTCATGCCCACATCCAAAATCTCTGAGGCATAATCTCATATCTACCCTGCCAACTCGACAAACTCCTCCACTGCCACCACACTATCAATGGTCGGGCCCCAATCGGCTACGTCCTGCCTGCGCCGTGCATATAAGCAAGCCCCCTGAGGTATACCCTGCTGACGACCAAACTGTCTCAAAACTCTGCTCACCACAAACCTCTCAATGACAAATGGGGTCCTCCCAATCAGGTATCTAGTCATGAACACGTAGGGCATCTCCAGCCCGTCCTCCACCCACACCTCGCATCCTGTATACGGTCGCCATGTGACCGTATCGATGTCATCTAGCACTCTCTTCCAATGCTCTAGTTTGCCCAGCTTCCGCTGGACAACTAGACCCTTGTATCCATAAGCATATGCGCCTCCAACAGGCCTGTCTCTATCTGCTAATGGCCTCGTAGCTGGAATGTGCTCCCAGCACCATACTTGTAACAGTGTCACGCCAGCTGACAAACTACCGTAACCGAGGTATACCACCTCATGCAGGCCCCTGTACAGATGGGCTAGCATAGCCGATCTCCATGAAAACTTACGACCCTGTGTGATCATCTCCTCTAATACCAGCCCCCATCCCACAGAGAATCCCTTTGACCTACGATCAGGACAAAGGAATCCACCAATAAACCCTGCCAGTACTGAGGGAAGGGGTGCATAATCCAGGTCTAGGAACTCCTGCCACAGGATCTCATATTCGCAGACTGTCTCATTGTGAAAAATGCGGTGCAGTGCCTCTGTACCGACCTCCTCTGATTACTCATATGGTAGTAGTGCACCTACTACGGGAATGCACAGGATCCTGTAACAGTCCTCTGGGGTGACTGTCATCTCACCCATGGCAAAATGAAAGGTGTTTGTGTCACTGTGCCACCTCTCTGCCAGTGTTGTCAGTAGCCCTTGGTTCACAGTGAACCGAGGCATATCTAATAGGGATGTCAAACAACATCTCTCAATGATATCAAGGTCGGCCTGGGTCAACTACGGTATCAATGTCCATGGCCTCGAAAATCGCTCCCGCGACTGAACCACACCTAATTGCTCCCGTCAACAAGCAAAACAAATCCAATATTAGTTTCCACATCAAAACAAAGACATCAAAATCAAACTCACATCAACAACATGAAACAAATTGCTCATCTACATCAAGTTCAAAATCCTATCATTTCATATCAACTTGTAACACAACTCAAGTTATCAAAAACCATATCAAAACTTGTAACACAACTCAAGTCTCCAAAATCACATAAACTTGTAACACAACTCAAGTTTCCCACCCATATCAGCTTGTAAAACAACTCAAGTTTCCAACCCATATCAACTTGTAACACAAATCAGGCTTCACACATTGAACTTGAAACAGAATGCAAACACAATTCATATTTTGATTAACACAACACATGGATATCTATGCATATCTATGCATAACTTGAAATATCACAAATCACAACAAGTTATATCGACACTCATATTGGACAAATCCATAAAAATCATGACCACACGACACAACAATTTCACAAATCAGCTCATCTCGCAAATTTTTTTCGGATGCGCTAAAACAGATTCTCGCTGCGCTAAAATCCACCCACGCGCTAGGCTGTTTTTCCTACGCATTAATCTATTCACCCTATGCGCTAGACTGACTTTACGCGCTAATCTTTTCCTCCCATGCACCACCTAATCTACCATATGCGCTAAACCTTACCGACGCGCTAACCTATACCTCGTTGGCGCTACCTATTTGACCCTATGCGCTAGGACTACCCTACGCGCTAAAACCCCTTACCTATGCGACCTGTGACCCCGATGCGCTAGGTCTACCCTACACGCTAGCTTGCTGACCTGAAGTGCTACCCTACGTTCGGCATGCACTATTTTCACTCCTTGCGCTAACCTAGACTTTCTATGCGCTACGCTATTTTATTTCGGACGTAACCCTAAAAATCAGCGTGATGCGCTACCTAAATTTTCATATGCGCTAATCTATGACTTTGACACGCTAAAACGCTAAAACTGAATTTTAAAAATAAAAAAAAGACCAAAAATGACCAAATCAAAAATCAAAACAGGGTCAAAAATGTTGACTTACTGGTGGTCCATACGCGGTAGGTCTCCGGTACCTCCGAATGCGCTCAAAACGATGTCTAGAATACGGAATAGGCATTTTGACTTCAGACCAAATTCTCTTTCTCAAAAGTCAACAATGCACAAATGAATCAAATTAAAGCCCTTTTCCCCTTTTATAGGAGAAAAATGAAATTAGGGTTAGCAAACCAGACATGTACTATGGTCGCGGTCTCCCTTATACCCTAAAATCTGTAAATTATCGGGAGATGAATCAATTTACACACATTTCACATAGACAAAATCATACACATCAAACACAAATTGCCAAATCAAATCCAAATTTTCAAAATATTGATTCATCTTCTGAGGGGGCATCACGCATCAAATCAAATATGGGGCACAACTTGCAGATCATAAGAGCGACACAAAAATTACATTTGATCATAAATCACAATAACGCATCATTTTCTTTGAAATAACATGTGCACACATGTCACTTCAAAGAGGGGCAAAATGTAGACGTATAAAAATGACCATATTCCTAAATGAATATTTTATGTTCATTTCTCTATTCAATTAAATCCAATTTAATTAAATTACCCGCATTCCTCTATTTAATTAAATAAATTACTCAATTAAATTCACTATACCCATTTAATGAATAAATCATTTTATTCAATTAAATCCCCCTATTCACTTTTAATTAAATTCAAATTTAATTAAAAAGTTATCCTAAATTGAATAAATCTAATTTATTTGATTTCCCCAATTGCAACCAAATTGAATTAAATTAACTTTATTTCAATTAAATCCTATTATTCCTCCATCCACTTGCACTTTCCTACATCTCCCACTTGCCTTCCTAAACCCCTTCCTAAATCCCTTCTAGACTCTTCTAATCGCTTCTACTTAGCCTAACCCATCTTCTAAACTTTGTCACATCCCTAAGCAAGGGAAGGTCACTTCTCAAAACCTTAAAGTCTTTGATAACCATTAAAGGCTTCAAATCTTCAACCACTTAATATCCCCAAAGTCTCCCAAACCATTAATGGTTAATTCAACCCTCTTACATGGTTAGAGAATTTTTGCCTAACTTAACCTTCATCCAACCCAAGGGTCTCATCAAGCCTTTAATGCTTTGACCATGATTATCTCTTAATCATTTGCACAAGAGTTTATCCTTGGATTAACTCTTAATCCAATGGGTAAGCCTAACTTAAGCTTAACCCTTATCTCTAGATAACCATAAGGTCTTCTCAGGCATTTAATGTCTCCAACCCCTTCTCTCAACCCAACCCTATGTTGACACTTGTCACCATTTCATTGGTGCCAATTTCAAACATGGATTCCCAACTTTCAAACTCAACCCTTGATTAAACCATTCAATCTTGGCCATCCATTGCCCTATTTTTGCTATAAATAGAGCTCTCATTCCTCCATTTTCATAGATCATCCAAGTTTGTAGTATCATACTTATGCTCAAATACATTCAAACTTTCATTTCATATATGCTCATCATTTAGCCTCTCTTTAAAATAGAAATTAATCTAATATGCACTTTAGAATATTTCTATCATCATTAGCTCAATCATAGACTAATATAGTATGCTAGGATAGTTTGTTTACTAACCTTGTCATCTTATAGTTAGTTTATTGCATTTGTAGAATCATGCATAGTTTAGGATGCATTTCATTCTAAATCTATCAAAGCATCCCTCGTTCTTACATTTGCCATCCCTAAACCATTTTGCTCAGTGAGCTGAGAGCAAAAATATTGGTTTGAGGGACATTGTAGGATAGAGAACCATGGGACCCACCTTAGGAAGCTGAGTTATACTTCATGACTCCATAGCTTGCACCAAGAAGTCCTGTGTGTGTGTGGACAAGTCTTTTGGAATATTTTCACATATTGAGTTCTATCGACCCGCTTTTCCCGCATACACTACCATCAGAAAATTTAACATGAACACTTCCATGACCAACAATATCAAGAAAGGAGTTATCACCCAAATACACCTTACCACCATCAAACTTTTCATACTTACTAAACCAGTTTCTAATAAGAGTCATGTGGAAAGATGCACCTGAGTTTATCAACCATGCATTATCACCTACACGAGTGGCCAAGGCTGCAATAAAAGCATCTCCATCTTCCTTCTCAGACTCAGAATCAAAATCTTGCTTCTTCTTCTTTACAGTCCTTTCGGAAATGTCTGAGCTTTCCACAATTCTAGCAAATTACCTTGAACTTACCAGGAGATTTTAATCTCCCCTTATTCTTGGACTTAGAATGACCATTCTTCTTTTCATTCTTGCCTCTTTCTTTTGGTCTTCCTCGAACACTCAAAGCCTCTTTGGCATTCAGAGAAACCTTCCTTCTCATCTCCTCAGAAAGTAGATAACTAACAACATCCTCCATCTTCAAGACAATTGTAGTGCTCCCTATGGCCATCACAAGGTTGTCCCATGAGTCTAGCAATGAACATAGAAGGATTTGGCACCTTTCTTCTTCATCCATTGGTACCCCAACTGAGGTCAACTGAGTTACCAATATATTAAAACTTTCCAGATACTTATAAATTCATCCACCTTCTTCCATTCTCAAGGAATGCAACTTCTTCCTCAAGAAAATTTTATTCACAAGTGATTTTGCTTGGTAGATCTCATTTAGCTTCTTCACAATAGATTTTTCAAGGACATTAATCAGAATTGAGTCTGCAAGGCACAATCTTATGAGACCTTTAGCTTTTCTATCCATTACATTATATTGTGCAGCTAAAGTCAGATCTGCAGGCCTCGACTTATTCTCATCGACTGCATCCCATAGATCTCGATCAATCAACAGATCTTCCATCTTCAGCTTCCACATTTCAAAGTTTATGCTAGAAAACTTCTCTACATCAATCCTCCTCGATATACTTGCCATCTTTACGATCCTGCAATACAGAAATGAAATACTCTATACAAGCTCCCACTCAAACCTTGATTAGCTCAAAAAACCCTATACCCAACAAATAGAACCGAAACTGGTCAGGCTCTGATACCACTTGTAATGAATAAAAGGTGTGCAGAAACGCTTCCTACGCTAATCTTGAGAGGACGATTATGCTAATTTCAACTTAACTATTACAAAGATCACAAGAAGCACATAGAGTAGAAATAAAATAATAAACACATAACACAATGATTATCATGGGGAAAACCCATACGGGTGAAAAACCCCACACTCTAAAACCTGCATAGTATATTAACAAATCAACAAGAGATTACAATACACTTTCAATGCAAGTTCTTAAAAGAGCATCACCTCAACTCATGCTCGGAGAGACTTCACTACCATCCTTCTAGCACCCTGCCTTGCAAACCAAACTCCATCATACAAACTCCTCCCCAAGCCCTCATTATATAGGAATTTTACAACCTGGAAACCATTTGTGGTTTTACAATACCATGGGAAAAACCTCCATGACACATGTTTCCCACCCTTGACATTTGTTTTTCCAAGATAAGAAAACCAGGTTAAAAATAGTTACTCACGTCCAAACTCTTATCCCCTATTTTTGACCCTCATAACTAACATGAAATGTGTCATATAATCTCTAAAAATGGCCCTCCTATATTATGCTATGGACAAGGCATCTTTTGACAACTCATATACCTTTTTTTCAAGGCACGAACACATGGGAAACCTCCCAACTACATTTGGAACTATTTACTGAAAAGTGCAAGGTTGAGACACATGTATCTCAATAGTTAGTGCAATAAGGACTTGTTTCATTTCGTTTCATTTCATATTAAGTTATTGATATAAGGGCTTATCATATTACATAGTAGTTATATTATAACTATTATGATATAAGAGTTTCATTTCATATTAAGTTATGAATATAAGGCTTATAAGGCTAATCTAAGTATTATGATATAAGGGCAATAAGGGCGTGTTCTATTATGATATAAGGGATACAAGGTGCATTGTATTATGATATAAGGGCATTAAGGGCGCGTTTCATTTCATATTAAGTTATTGATATAAAGCTTATGTGGATGTTCTTATTAAGTTATTGATATAAGGCTTATCTAACTATTATGATATAAGGGTTATTAATTTATTGATATAAGGTTTATGTGGATTTGTTTCATTTCATATTAAGTTATTCCTAATAGCCTATTAAGTTATTCCTATAATGTAGGAATTAGGCAAAGGATCATAACACATAAATTAAGCCAACCACAAAAGCCTAAATGCTATTGCAATCCTAACACATTCAATACAAGATGAAATATTGAAAAAGAAACACAAACCAACACATGTATTTCCTTCATTGTTCTTCTATTGTTCTTATTTTTTCAAAAGGACAAATTGAATGAAAAATTTCTATGCCAAAAGATGACAAATTGAGAGCAATTTGTGCTCAGATAAAATGGAGAGGAAAATGTGCCAAATGATTTATGACAAATTGACCTTAAAAGGAGCTCATAAACTTATGACAAATTGGATTGGGAGGGAAAATATATATTCAATTATGACAATTTGAGCACAAAACGGGGAGCTAATTAGTGGAGAAATTAAGGAGAAAAGTTAGGAGAAATTAGGGGGAAAAGTTAGGAGAGAAAAGTGTTATTAATTTCTCTCACAAAAAGGGAGGTCAAATTAGCTAATTAAACAAATCAATTTAATTGTGACTTATAGGATAAATTAATAAATTCATTTAACTTAAGTAGGACATGTTAGAAAGGATTAATAATTAAAGAATTATTAAACTCTAGAAAGAAGAAAAGGAATGAAATAGGTCAATCTTAGGAATGATAATGCAATCTAGAAGATGTGTGCCTTTGTTGATCCTACATAGTGGGTAGAGGGATATAAGGACCTAAATGGATGGAAGGGATGAAGGAGAAGGCATATATTTGGATTTAGGTTTGGTAGGGATATCAACATCTTGAGGAATGTCATTGAGGCCATGACCATTAAGATTTTCTTCGTTATGGAGGGGTTCTTTCTTGTGAAGGTTTACACATTTTCCTTTATAAATATTTTGACTCATAGGGTACTCTTTTCTTTGGGAAGAAGACGTGAATCCATTATGAGGTGGACATGATATGAAAGAAATGATGGGATCATGAAGTGGATCAAACAGGACCGAAGTGGAGGAACCCAATGTGCATGTAGGGGTTTCATGAACATCTTGCACCAACATGTTAGAATCACAAGGGGGATCAGGATCATGAGGGTGATCAGGATCAATGACAAGCTCTTCATGGGATGAAATGGGGGGAATAATGGGATCATAAAAAGAAATGATATCTTGGAGTGTATATGGAGCATTAGGATATGGAGATGGAGGAACAAAGGAATCTTGTGGAGGATTTAAAGGGATGATAGGATCTTGTGGTGGACATGAAGCTGAAAACATACTTTGATCTTGACAAGGAGGAATATCATTAGATTCCTCTTTAAAGGTTCTCTGCTCTTGGCTTTCAATGAGATCATTAAGAAGAATGGAAGGGATATGTGACCTTGCTTAGGGAGTGGAATTCCAATGGGACTTGAAAATGTATTGTGTTCTTGGATAGAATGGACGGGAATAGGGGGATCATCATGAGTGTCTGGGAAGATGGGATCCCATTCAACAAATGGATGGAATGATAAGGTTTTAGGATCTTGATGTTGATTTGTTTTAGGACTTATTTCTTCATGCTTTAAATTATCCTCTTGACATGGGGTGGAATTTGGATATACACAGGGAGTTCAGGCAAGGATTCAATGCTTTGACATGAAAGAGATGGGATTTGAATGGGATCCTCTGAAATAGGTGTGATGGGGAATGAAGCACATGGTGGCATTGAGTCTAGAATTTCTATAGCATGGTAGGGACTTTCATCATGAATTGGACTAGCTTGGAAATCTATTTTAGACAGCCCTTGGGAGATTTCATCCTTGGTTGTATCATTTGATGAGGATGATATGGAAGGTTCTTGCAAATCTTCAAAAGGTGTAGGAATAGAGGTCATTCGAGAATCAATTTTCTAATGGGGGATGAGCCATTCCTAGACATGGGTATATGATTTTGATCTTTCTCAAAAGAATCACTTAGGATTCTCTTTATGCGATGTATGAAAGAGGTATCTTCCTTTGGAGAAGCATTTGAGTCCTTGTGAGGTTTTGATATGGTTGGGTTTGGATTTTGGACTTTTTTGAATTGGATTTGGTTTTGGTTTGGTATTACGTTTTGATTTTCTATTGGGTTTTGGTTGAATGGAATTGGATATGGGACTTGGTTGAATTGGTCTGACATGTTCGAAATTTGGCCTAGTGTGAGTTGCAACTTTTGTTTTCGAATTTTTGGTTGCATTTGTTGATATTAATTCGTTGACTGAGTTTGTTATTGATACTCCATAATTGGTCGGACCAATTGTTGTCATTGTGTGTTTGGTTAAGCATATTGTTGGAATTGCACCATTGATTATGTTGGACCATTGGCTATGTTAGGTTGACCTGCAACTGGGTCAGTTTGAATAAGTTTTGATTCAATATTTTATTGAACAAAGTTTGATCAAATGAGGTTTGATTTGGGATTTGGTCGAATGAGGTTTGATTTGGAATTTGGTTAAAATTTGTGCTTGTTGCTTAAAATTGTTTCATCATGCCTATTTGTGAGATGAGAGATGGTATGTCTGATCGTGTGACAAGAGCTTATACATCAATTGGATCAAGGTTTGGGTTTGGACCTTGAAATTTTTGAAACATTTTGGACATTTGAGATCTCATCTTTTCATTGTTTTTTACTTTTTTTTTCTAATATCTTTGTTTCTCGAGCTAGTTTCTCCTCTAGTTTTCGTATTTAGATAATTTTTTCGTCAATAAAAGTTTGATCCAAGTTTTGGGACATGTATAAATTTGGTTGACATGATCAATTGTTAAATTGTGATGACATGGTCTCATAAGAAACTTGGGATCTCATTTGAACAAGTATGTCACTATGTAACACAACTAATGAAATCAACAAATGCAACCTAAAAGGATGGCAATGCATCTTGTGTTTTTGGTATTTTAAGTTTTTGAAATGGTGATGATATGCAATCTTGGGAATGGTAATGCAATCTAGGGAAATAATTCAACCTATGACAAGGATGCGACCTAAGTTTTTTTTTGGACTTTTCTTCAAGATTCAGACAAACTTTTGGAATGCAATGCTAAATATGCAATCTTGGGAAATTGAAATGAAGTCAAGACCTTAATTGAAAAAAAAAGACAAAGGAAAAATTTATGATAGGACAAATGACAATGTCTAACCTATTGCTTGGATACTAAGCTAGGTTTGACGTGATATTTTGATAAATGGACAAATTTTGTACAAGGTCAAGACTTCCTAACAACAACTTAGGGTATAATCTAAAGTTTTGATTTTTCAATTTTGGCAAACCTAATTTTGAGACTAAATGCAAGAAGGCAATGATAATGACAATGGCTTAAGATATGCTATGATCTAAAGATATGATATGATATGATCTAAAGAATATGATATGATCTAAGGATATGATATGATATCAAGCTAAGACAAGACTAGGGTTTGTGACAATGCAATGATAAAGCCAATGTGATAAGGATATACAAGGACCAATGACTTGGAATATGTGAAATGCAACCTAAGCCAAGACCTAATTTTGGTAAAATAATGATAATGCAATGGAAATAAAAGACCAAGACATAGGAAATTGATTTTAAACCTAAGTGCAAAAGGGGATTAATGACAATGCAATGGACTAAACATGAAAGGCAATGAGAATGTCCTAAGACCTAAGTTTGGAATATGCAAAACCCAATCCTAAATGACATGAATTTTGAAACTGAGGTATGCCATGTTATTTAGAACTTTTCAAAGTTGGATGATCACTTGGAGTGGTTTGAGACAAGTTTTGACTTTTTTTGAACTTTGTTTGTTTTGAGACACATTTTAGACATTTGGAAACTTTGTTTAATCTTTTGAGAATCAAGTTTGTTTATGGATTTGTCTTTGGTACGAACCTTTGTGTTTGTTTGTGATGTTTGTTTTGAAATGATGTTTTTTATTTGTCAACAAACACAGAAGATAGAATTCCTATTTAAATTTGTGTATAAAATAAAAGCACATTCAATTACAACCCTAAAATTTTGCCAAGACAATACTTTTTGAATCCACTTTCCTAGAATACCACATTCAATTGGATAGATAGAATCTTGGTAGCACTAGTTCCCCTCTATGACACTCACTTCTCGGCTATACCAAACTTCAACTTTCTAAAGACCAGAAGATCTCAAAAAAAATTCTCTCAAGTTGAAGGGTACATGAGGGGTTTCTTCAGCATGCACATATCACAATGCCTAAGTCAACAAGTAGAAGGTAAGGTTGCTAAAACAATTTGACTCTTAGTGGGGGAACTTCAGCAAAACTTGATGTCTATCATGTGGCAGTGAATCACTTAAGAGCCTATCCTAGTCCTCATAAGAGGATTTTTACGCATCTCACACAAGTGTGGATACTGAGGGAACTTGTCGGATAAACCAACTTCACCAAGTAGTCATGGATTTTGCCTAACTTATAAATTTGTATAGTGGGCTAAATAAGTATCACTTGGGTCGTTCCCTCTCACCGACCAAAATGGAACTCGAGAGGCAGGCCCTCTACCAAAAAGGAAAAACTTGAGCATCGCTAACACTTTTCTCTTGCACCCAGGACCATGAGAGCTAGAGGAGAGGATAGTGTGTGAGAGTAGTGGGTCTGCTCACATGCACAAGTGTTCCCATTCACAGAAAATAGATATTTATTTAAACCCAAATTAAAATGTTGTCTAACTACTAAAATCAAAGACAATCTATTTCAAAGTTTGGTCTTCAACAATGTCCTACATCAATTGCATTAGTAATATGATTTTTAGGTCTTCTCCCAACAAGCGCCAATTTATTGCACAGATTACTAATAACACCAAAAACCCTAGCATCTGATAATAAACTAATTTTGAACTGATTCAAAACTCCTAGAATTTGATAATAAATTGATTTTGAACTAATTCAAAAATGAATTCCAAAGTTATACCTGACATTCTACCCCTAAAAGTGTGCAAAACAGAGACACACATATGCATTTTGAGCTCACACGTGCAAATCTATCTCACACCTATGCAGGTTCAAGCTACACCTGTTCAATTATTCAGTGCAATTGCAATATCAGTGATAAAAGTTATGCAAAGATCAAATTTTGCCAAATGGGAAGCTAGTATAACCATAAAACCCTAATTTTGATGAAAATGACCCTATTTGACTTCAAAATATTGTGTGATTGCAATGCACAATTAAATTTTACAACATTATTAGGTGAATTCCTACTTATTGAAGTGATTAATAAGGCCTAAAATACAAAAGTTGTACACAACTTGCAAAACCCCAATTAGGCTAATTTGAAGTTTTGATGTTCATTACCATCCTATTTAGACTATATGAGTTCATTAAACCCTTTAGGAACCCTAATTAGACCAATTTCATCTAGATTGTAATGAAATTTGCAAGATTTAAGTTCAATTTTAAAGACCAATTTATAATGTTTGGTGTTCTTTTTAACAAATTTGCATGAAAAAGAAGTGATGAAAGGTTGTTGTTATTTAACCAATTCCTAATTAAAGCTATATTAGTTAATTTTAGGCCTTATTAAACACTTTAGAACTTTAGTTTAACCCTCCAATCACAAAAGTTAAGTCAATATGCAAATTGAAGACAATGATCACAAGTGCACCAAATAGAGGCACAAGTGTGTATGTTTTGGGCCATAGGGGCATAGATCTAGCCCACAAGGGTGCAAATCTTGCCCACAAGGGCATAGGTCTAGCCCATAAGGGTGCAAAAACCTTGATCAAGTCCTGAGAGGTCCCTTTTCTTGCAATTTAGAGTTGTAATCACTCAAAAAGACTAAAAAGACACAAGATTAAGCATGTTCATGTTGGGTTCACAAAAAATTGTAGCTAGGGAATTAGGAAAAGGATCATAACACATAAATTAATCCATAAAAGCCTAAATTCTATGAATTTAAATCCAAACACATTCAATAGAAGCATGAAGATAAAATATGATAACTCAATGATGAACAGTGAGTACCAAATCGATATTGAGAGGGGGGGGTGAATCAGTACAGACACAAAAAAACTTTTCCTGAACCGGTTTGATTGTGAACAGTGAACTTGACTGGCAATCACTAACACTGGTCTTAAACCAGATTACTACCGGTTAAGCACAATGAGATTGTGAAAGATATAAACTGGAAACACTTATCCTTCCACACAACCTACTCCCTCATTTCCACTTTATCCTTATGCATAAACAGATAATCTATCATCAGAGATATAATAATTTACTAGATCAACATGATTCACCACTAAATAGGAAATAACAAAACATCACAGAAAAGAGGCATCACACATGACACACATATTTTTCACGTGGAAACCCAACTGGGAAAAACCATGGTGGGGATGAATACCCACAAGCTATTTTTGAACTCTTTAGAAGTCTGCTCTGTTAGGAGCCTAGTCCGATTAAATATTGTTACAACAGGTTCTGTTAGGAACTGATCCTATTAGGGATCACCCAGTTAGGGGATGGCTAGAATACCCGGTTAAGGGTTAAACCCTGTTAGAGGTTACCTTGTTAGAGGATTTTATGATCTCAATAGCTTTGAAGCACCCTGTTAAAGGATTTACAACAAGCTGGTTAAAGCTACCCTGTTGAGGGATTTTCCAACTGTTGAAGTGGTTAGAGATGAACAGGTATTACAATGATATGGTAATAGCACACAATGCAATGCAGATCCACTTTAGTTCCTTCCTTCTGCACACACACTCTGCAGGTATCAATTCTCTTATTTGGTCTGGCAAGAATGACGTATCTCTGCACTTAGATACAAACACAATATTTGCCAACAACTTCAACATGAAGCACAACATCGACCTTATAGAAAATAGATAGGTCGGTAACATAAACCCTAAACCCTAAACATTTAGGTTGAGCAATTCAGTCGGATCAATCCTGACCATTGAACACTTTGCCTTTGAATACAATGGTCTTGAACAGATTTCAAGACATTCTCCATCGTTCATTCTTCACCGCTTCTTGGAGGCAATAACCTATCATGTGTTCTCCACCATTTGCAGAGACTTCACCCATTCCCAAGGTAGATAGGATCAATATCCTTCATGCAAGATCCTTCAAGCGCATGAGGCTGACGTGGCAACATGATCTGATCTCCATTACAATGCTAACTCATCATAAAATGCCATCGGTTGAATCACACAGGCTCGAAACACTTCAATCGGAAACCCTGAACCTGAGACTACCAACCAGTAGTCATACCCTATTAAACCTTGATAGAAAAAATTCCATATACCAGTTCACCTTTCAATATACCGGTTCACTTGAATAAACATACTACTTCATTGTTTCACATATACCAGTTCTCAACAACATTCCATATACCGGTTCACCTTTCAATATACTGGTTCACTTGAACAAACATGTCGCTTCACTGTTTCACATATACCGGTTCTCAACAACATTCCATATACCGGTTCACCCTTCAACATATTAACATCAATGACAACACAATATCATCATGTCAACATACTCTGCACATATGCCAACAATCTCTCCCTTTGGCATTGATGGCAATATACAAAGATATCTCTCATTCTGCATCACATCTTCTCCTTAATATTGCAGATATCTTCTTCACTTCACATCTTCTCCCCCTTTGACAACAATGCCAAAGTGGAGGCACAAGTTTCCATGTTCCACTATGCTGCTCCCCCTGAGGAGTAGCATCCTTCAACACATCAATCTTGAAAAGATATAGTAAAGTAAGATCTGACTGATGTAGAGCACAAAACTTTAGTTTACCTCTTGAAGGGGTAGCACCCATAATTCACCTCTCAAATAGGTAAATGGAGCCTTCGATAGAGGCTTGGTGAATATGTCTGCTAACTGCTCCTTAATGGAAACATGTTCCAATACCACCTCTTTGTTCTGAATCTTTTCCCTTAAGAAATGATACTTGAGTTCAAAGTGCTTAGTTTGAGCATGTAAAACCAGATTCTTGGAGATGTTAATTGCACTTGTATTGTCACAAAATATGCTTACCAGTTCGGATACAGGAACTTTGAATCCATTCAACATGTACTTCATCCAAATAGTCTGGGTGCGGTTCATAAAAGCTACAACATACTCTGCTTCTACTATAGACTGAGAGATACAACTCTGCTTCTTACTCATCCATGAGACCAGTCTACAACCAAGAAAGAATGCACCACCAGTTGTGCTCTTATGATCATCCACATTACCAACCCAATTAGCATCTGTGAACACTCTTAGGTTGAAATCATCATTGTATGGATATCATAATCCATAGTCAATAGTTCCCTTCAGATATTTAAGAATCTACTTGACTGCTACCAAGTGGGATTCTCTTGGGCTTTTCTAGAACCGAGCAGTAATCCCCACTGCATGTGCAATGTCCAGTATGCTATGCACTACATAATGCAACTTACCAATCATTGATCGGTAATCCTTCTCATTTACCAATGTTGAGTCATCCTCTTTTGATAGTTTACAACTGGTCACCATTGGTGTACCAACCAGTTTGTTGTCTTCCATGCCAAAGGTCTTCAACACCTCTTTGACATACTTGGACTGAGTAATAAAGATTCCATCTTTCATTTTCTGAATATGTAGTCCAATGAAGAACTTAATCTCCCCTATGAGTAACATCTCAAACTCCTTTTTCATCTCATCTGCAAAGTCATGACTCATCTTGTCATCTCCACCAAAGATTATGTCATCAACAAATACTTCACAGATTAGAATCTGATCTCCTTTTGATTTCAAGTAGATATTGCTATCTTCACTCGTTCTTTCAAATCCAATCTTCAAAAGATGGGAGTGCAAGCATTCATACCATGCTCTAGGTGCCTGCTTTAGTCCATACAAGGCTTTATGTAGCCTACACACCATGTCATTGTCTTCAGATAGGGAAAACCCATCTGGTTGCTCTATATATACCTCCTCTTCAAGTATTCCATTTAGAAATGTAGATTTTACATCCATTTGGTATACCTTGAATCCTTTAAAAGCTGCATATGCAATAAGCATACAAACTCCTTCCAATCTTGCTACTGGAGAAAAGGTTTCTCCATTGTTGTCCATTCTTCTTGGGCATATCCTTTACATACTAGTCTGGCTTTGTACCTTACCACTGTTCCATCCTCATTCAGCTTATTTCTGATAAACCCATTTGGTTCCAATGACATTTTTATGCTCTAGTCTGGGTACCAAAGACCATGTACCATTCTTCTCTATCTGGTCAAGTTCCTCTTCCATTGCCTTGATCCAATATTCATCTTTATGTGCCTCTTTGAATGATTTAGGCTCAAATTCAGAGATCATATATGAGCTTTCTCTGACCTTTCTTCTTGTAAGAATTCCTGCATCTTTGTCTCCTATGCTCTGCTTTGGATCATGATTGAGTTTGACATACCTAGGTATATTCTTAACAGATTCCTATTTCTTTTCTTCTTCATCTTCATCTTCATTAGTATCAGCATCTACTGGTGTAGGAGAACAGTTACTGGTACTGGGTAGATTTGCAACCGGTTCCCAGAAGGTTAGTACTGGTTCATCTCCTACATACTTACTGCCGGTTTCCTCAGTTTTATTAGAGTTTTCATCAACCCTAACATTGAAGCTTTCAACAATTCTCTGAGTCCTATTATTGAAACATTTGAGAGCTTTACTCTTGGTAGAATATCTTAGGAATATTCCCTCATCACAATTTACATCGAACTTTCTCTGATGTTCACTCCTCTTGATATAACATTTGCTACCAAATACTCTAAAGTAGCTTACCACTAGTGTCTTACCGGTCCAGTACTCATAAGGAGGCTTATCCTTTCCTTTCTTGATGAGTACTCGGTTCATTATGTAGAATGCAATGCTCACCGCTTCTTTCCAAAAGGTGTGAGCAACCTTTCCTTGGATCAACATAGTTCTAGCCGCTTCCACCACAGTTCGGTTGTTTCTTTCTACTAAGCCATTCTGTTGTGGATTCCGGGGGGCAAACAATTGCCTCTTGATGCCATTCTCTTCACAATATTTGTTGAATTCATCGGAAGTGAATTCCCCTCCTTGCTCAGTTCTAAGGCATTTGATTCTTCTACCGCTTTCCTTTTCTACCATTGCTCTGTAAGCTTTGAACTTTCCAAAGGCTTCAGACTTATCCTTCAAGAATGTGACCCACATCATTCTTGAGCAATCATTTGCAAGAATCATAAAATACCTATCTCCCTGCACAATCCTAGTTTTCATAGGACCACACAAATCAGTAAGCACAAGATCAAGTAAATTGTTTGCAATGAAAGATTTACGTTTGAAGGTTGAGGAAGACATTTTCCCTAGTTGACACTCTCTGCACAAAGGATTTTCCAGTTTTCTCAGCATCGACAGTCCTCTAACTGCCTTGATCTTACTGGCCTTCGCAATGTTATCAAAATTTACATGGCAGAGTCTCCTATGCCATATCCAGCTATCATCAAACTTAGCCATAAGACATGTACTTATATTTGCATTCAGTTGAAATAGGTTACCTTTGGTCTGCATACCGGTGGTGATCAGTTCACCATTCTTTCCTTAGATTTTGCACTCCATTTTTGAATTCTAGAGTGAGTCCACTATCATTTAGCTAGGCAACACTCAATAGGCTGTGTCTGAGACCTTCCACCCAATACACATTGTTAGCACTACTTTTTCCATTCAGAGAGATGGAGCCTCTGCCTTTGACCATACATGGTGCATCATTACCAAAATGAACCACACCACCATCATACTCTTTCAGAGATAGAAACTTGCTCCGGTCACTATTCATATGGTGAGAACAGCCACTGTCAATAATCCACTCATTGGAATTATCAAAGTGGGAGACAAGAGCCTTCTTGTCTGACACATCTTCTGATTCCTCATCATTGACACCTTCATCAACTGCTACAGACAGTTTCTCCGGTTTCCTCCTTTGAACTTCTTGAAATTTTCCAGTTTGTCCTTGCTATCATTATTAGGATAGTTTACAACAATGTGTCCTATCTGGTTACAAGAAAAGCATTTCAAAGGGAGCTTACCTCTGTATTTACCAGTTCCCTTTGGAAGTCTCTTGGCAAGAAGAGCTTCAAATTCCATTAGGATCTCCTCATCATCTATTTCTTTGCTCTATCTTGGTTCATCATTGGTGCTTGCTTGTTTTCCTTTTCTAGATGGTGCAGCAGATGCTCTAAAAGCTGATTCAGTCTTTTGAATACTGCCATCAAAATTATTTAGCTTATAGGCTATCAATTTTGCAATGATGGAGTCTAGGGATACCTTAGTCTTGTCTATTGACCTCAACTTCTGAATGGAAGCAACCCTTATTGCATAGACTGGTAATAAGGACCTCAAGACTTTGCTAACAATAGTAGAATCATCAATTTTGCCTTCTGCACTCTTGATATCTCCAACAAAAAATTTGATTCTTATTCCATATTGTTGAATGGTCTCTCCTTCAACCATTCGCATGTCTTCAAACTTTCCCCTAAGGCTTTCTTCCTTAGCTTGTTTCACATGCTCATCACCACCATAGATATTATCAAGAGTATCCCATACTTCTTTGGTATTTTCTTTATCCTGGACATCAATAAACTCAATGTCAGATAAGCTGCTGATTAAGGCTTCCATGACTTGCCCATTCTCCCCGATCTCTCTCTTTTGGTCATCGGTGAGAGTACCAGTAGGAATAACATAAGAATTCTCAACATAGCTCCAGTGTTGAGCACCCATGCTTCTGATGTATATCTTCATTTTGTCCTTCCATATTTTGACATTATCTCTGTTGAACTTTGGACCTTCCCTCTTCATCATTACAATAGGATCTTTCCGTCAAGCGGTTAAGCTTACAACATAGAGGACCTAGAGGGTTCTCTGATACCAATTGATAACTCAATGATGAACAATGAGTACCAAATCGGTACTGAGAGGGGGGGGGTGAATCAGTACAGACACAATTTTTTTTTTCCTGAATCGGTTTGACTGCGAATAGTGAACTTGACTGGCAATCACTAACAATGGTCTTAAACCAGATTACTATCGATTAAGCACAATGAGACTGTGAAAGATATAAACTGGAAACACTTATCCTTCCACACAACGTACTCCCTCATTTCCACTTTATCCTTATGCATAAACAGATAATCTATCATCAAAGATATAATAATTTACTAGATCAACATGATTCACCACTAAATAGGAAATAACAAAACATCACAGGAAAGAGGCATCACATATGACACACATATTTTTCACATGGAAACCCAACTGGGAAAAACCACGGTGGGGATGAATACCCACAAGCTAGTTTTGAACTCTTTAGAAGTCCGCACTGTTAGGAGCCTAGTCCAGTTAAAGACTGTTACAACAGGTTCTGTTAGGAACCGATCCTGTTAGGGATCACTCGGTTAGGGGATGGCTAGAATAACTGGTTAAGGTTTAAATCTCGTTAGAGGTTACCTTGTCAGAATATTTTATGAACTTAATGGCTTTGAGTCACCCTATTAAAAGATTTACAACAAGCTAGTTAAAGCTACCCTACTGAGGGATTTTCCAACAGTTGAAGTGGTTAGAGATCAACAGGTATTACAATGATCTGGTAATAGCACACAATGCCAATGCAAATTCGCTTTAGTTCCTTACTTTTGCACACACACTCTGTAGGTATCAATTCTCTTATTTGGTCTGGCAAGAATCACATATCTTTGCACTTAGATACACACACAACATTTGCCAACAACTTCAACATGAAACATAACATCGACCTTATAGAAAATAGATAGGTCAGTAACATAAACCCTAAACCCTAAACATTTAGGTTGGGAAATTCAGTTAGATCAATCCTGACCATTAAGCACTTTGCCTTTGAATACAACGATCTTGAATAGATCTCAAGACATTCTCCATCATTCATTCTTCACCGCTTCTTGGAGGCAATAACCCATCACGCGTTCTCCACCATTTGCAGAGACTTCGCACGTTCCCAAGGTAGATAGGATCAATCTCCTTCGTGCAAGATCCTTCATGCGCACGAGGTTGATGTGGCAACACGATCTGATCTCCATTACAATGCTAACTCATCATAAAATGCCATCTGTTGAATCACACAGGCTCAAAACACTTCAATCGGAAACCCTGAAGCTGAGACTACCAACCGGTAGTCATACCATATTAAACCTTGATAGAAAACATTCCATATACCGGTTCACCTTTCAATATACCGATTCACTTGAACAAACATACCGCTTCACTTTTTCACATATACCAGTTCTCAACAGCATTCCATATACCAGTTCACCTTTCAATATACCGGTTCACTTGAACAAACATGCCGCTTCACTGTTTCATAGATACTAGTTCTCAACAACATTTCATATACCAGTTCACCCTTCAACATATTGACATCAATGACAACACAATATCATTATGTCAACATACTCTGCACATATGCCAACAATCTCCCCCTTTGGCATTGATGGCAATATACAAAGATATCTCTCACTCTACATCACATCTTCTCCTTAATACTATAGATATCTTCTTCGCTTCACATCTTCTCCCCCTTTGAGAACAATACCAAAGTGGAGGCACAAGTTTCCATGTTCCACTATGCTGCTCCCCCTGAGGAGTAGCATCCTTCAACACATCAATCTTGAAAAGATATAGCAAAGTAAGATCTGATTGATGTGGAGCACAAAACTTTAGTTTACCTCTTGAAGGGGCAACACCCCTAATTCACCTCTCAAATAGGTAAATGTAGCCTTCGGTAGAGGCTTGGTGAATATGTCTTCTAATTGCTCCTTACTAGAAACATGTTCCAATACCACCTCTTTGTTCTGAACCTTTTCCCTCAAGAAATGATAGTTGAGTTCAAAGTGCTTAGTTCTAGCATGTAAAACCGGATTCTTGGAGATGTTAATTGCACTTGTATTGTCACAAAATATGCTTACTGGTTCGGTTATAGAAACTTTGAAGCCATTCAACACATGCTTCATCCAAATAGTCTGGGTGCACTTCATAAAAGTTGCAACATACTCCACTTCTATAGTAGACTTAGAGATACAACTCTGCTTCTTACTCATCCATGAGACCAGTCTACCATCGAGAAAGAATGCACCACCGGTTGTCCTCTTCCGATCATCCACATTACCAGGCCAATCAACATCTATGAACACTCTTAGGTTGAAATCATCATTGTATGGATACCATAATCCATAGTCAACAGTTCCCTTCAGATATCTAAGAATCCGCTTGACTCCTACCAAGTGGGATTCTCTTGGGCTTTTCTGGAACCGAGCGGTAATCCCCACTGCATGTGCAATGTCCGATCTGCTATGCACTACATAATGCAACTTACCAATCATTGATCAGTAATCCTTCTCATTTACCAATGCTGAGTCATCCTCTTTTGATAGTTTAGAACCGGTCACCATTGGTGTACCAACCGGTTTGCTGTCTTCCATGCCAAAGGTCTTTAAAACCTCTTTGACATACTTGGACTGAGAAATAAAGATTCCATCTTTCATTTGCTAAATCTGTAGTTCAGTGAAGAACTTAATCTCCCCTATGAGTGACATCTCAAACTCCTTTTTCATCTCATCTGCAAAGTCATGACTCATCTTGTCATCTCCACAAAAGATTATGTCATCAACAAATGCTTCACAGATCAGAATCTGATCTCCTTCTAATTTTAAGTAGATATTGCTATCTTCACTAGTTTAATCTTCACAAGATGGGAGTGCAAGCGTTCATACCATGCTCTAGGTGTCTGCTTCAGTCCATACAAGGCTTTATGTAGCCTGCACACCATGTCACTATCTTCTGCTAGGGCAAACCCATCCGGTTGCTTTATATATACCTCCTCTTCAAGTATTCCATTTAGAAATGCAGATTTTACATCCATTTGGTATACCTTGAATCCTTTAAAAGCTACATATGCAAGAAGCATATGAACTTCTTCCAATCTTGCTACTGGAGAAAAGGTTTCTCCATAGTCTTCCTCTTCTTCTTGGGCATATCTAATACATACCAGTCTGGCTTTGTTCCTTACCACTATGCCATCCTTATTCAGCTTATCTCTGAAAAACCCATTTGGTTCCAATGACATTTTTATGCTCCGGTCTAGGTACCAAAGACCATGTACCATTCTTCTCTATCTGGTCAAGTTCCTCTTCCATTGCCTTGATCCAGTCTTCATCTTTATGTACCTCTTTGAATGATTTAGGCTCAAATTCAGAGATCATACATGAGCTTTCTGTGACCTTTCTTCTTGTAAGAATTCCTTTGTCTCCTATGATCTGCTTTGGATCATGATTGAGTTTGACATACCTAGGTATATAATTAACATATTTTTGTTGCTTTTCTTCTTCATTCTCATCTTTTCATCAACATCTGCATCTACTGGTGTAGAAGAATAGTTACTGGTACTGGGCAAATTTGCAACCGGTTCCCAGAAGATTACTACCGATTCATCTCCTACATGCTTACTGCCAGTTTCCTCAGTTTTCTCAGAGTTTTCATCAACTCTAACATTGATGCTTTCAACGATTCTCTGAGTCCTATTATTGAAACATTTGAGAGCTTTACTCTTGGTAGAATATCCTAGGAATATTCCCTCATCACATTTTGCATCGAAATTGCTCTGATGTTCACTCCTCTTCATATAACATTTGCTACCAAATTCTCTAAAGTAGCTTACCATTGTTTTCTTACTGGTCCAGTACTCATAAGGAGTCTTATCCTTTCCTTTCTTGATGAGTACCTGGTTCATTGTGTAGACTACAGTTCTCACCGCTTCTCTCCAAAAGGTGTGAGAAACCTTTCCTTGGATCAACATAGTTCTAGCCGCTTCCACCACAATCCGGTTGTTTCTTTCTGCTAAGCCATTCTGTTGTGGAGTCTAGGGGGTAGACAATTGCCTCTTGATGCCATTCTCTTCACAATATTTGTTGAATTCACCAGAAGTGAATTCCTCTCCTTGATCAGTTCTAAGGCATTTGATTCTTCTATCACTTTCCTTTTCTACCAGTGCTCTGAAAGCTTTGAACTTTCCAAAGGCTTCAGACTTATCCTTCAATAATGTGACCCACATCATTCTTGAGCAATCATATGCAAGAATGATAAAATACCTATCTCCCTGCACACTCCTAGTTTTCATAGGACCACACAAATCAGTATGCACAAGATCAAGTAAATTGTCTGCAATGAAAGATTTACCTTTGAAGGTTAAGGAAGACATTTTCCCCAGTTGACACTCTCTGCACAGAGGATTTTCTGGTTTTCTCAGCACCGACAGTCCTCTAACTGCCTTGATCTTACTAGCCTTCGCAATGTTATCAAAGTTTACATAGGAGAGTCTCCTATGCCATATCTAGCTATTATCAAACTTAGCCATAAGACATGTACTTATACTTGCATTCAGTTGAAATAAGTTACCTTTGGTCTACATATCGGTGGCCATCAGTTCACCATTCTTTCCTTTGATTTTGAACACTGCATTTTTGAATTCTAGAGTGAGTCCACTATTATTCAGCTAAGCAACACTCAATAGCTTGTGTCTGATACCTTCCACCCAATACAAATTGTTAGCACTACTTTTTCCATTCAGAGAGATGGAGCCTCTGCCTTTGACCATACATGGTGCATCATTACCAAAATGAACCACACCACCATCATACTCTTCCAAAGATAGAAACTTTCTCTGGTCACCAGCCATATGGTGAGAACAACCACTGTCAATAATCCACTCATTGGAATTATTAAAGCGGGAGACAAGAGCCTTCTTGTCTGACGCATCTTCCTTGACTACAATAAACACAATATCTTCATTTTCTTCATCTTCTAATTCCTTATCAGTGACACCTTCATCAAATGCTACAAAACAGTTTCTTCGGTTTCCTCCTTTGAACTTCCTGAACTTTTCTGGTTTGTCCTTGCTATCACCATTAGGACAGTTTGCAAAAATGTGTCCTATCCGGTTACAAGAAAAGCATTTCAAAGGGAGCTCACCTTTGTATTTACCGGTTCCCTTAGGAAGTCTCTTGGCAAGAAGTTCTTCAAATTCCATCAGGACTCTTCATCATCCATTTCTCTGCTCTGTCTTGGTTCACCATTGGTGCTTGCTTCTTTTCCTTTTCTAGATGGTGCAACAGATGCTCTAAAAGCTGATTCAGTCTTCTGAATACTGCCATCAAAATTATTTAGCTCATAGGCTGTCAATTTTGCAATGATGGAGTCTAGGGATACCTTAGTCTTGTCTATTGACCTCAACTCCTGAATAGAAACAACCCTTATTGCATATACCAGTAATAAGGACCTCAAGACTTTGCTAACAATTGTAGAATCATCAATTTTGCCTCCTACACTCTTGATATCTCCAAAAACAATTTTGATTCTTATTCCATATTGCTGAATGGTCTCTCCTTCAACCATCCACATGTCTTCAAACTTTCCCCTAAGGCTTTCTTCCTTAGCTTGTTTCACATGCTCATCACTGCCATAGATATTCTCAAGAGTATCCCATACTTCTTTGGGATTTTCTTTATCCTGGACATCAATAAACTCAATGTCAGATAAGCTGTTGATTACGGCTTCCATGACTTGCCCATTCTCTCATATCTTTCTTTTGGTCATTGGTGAGAGTACCAGTAGGAATAACATAAGCATTCTCAACATAGCTCCAGTGTTGAGCACCCATGCTTCTGATGTATATCTTCATTCTGTCCTTCCATATTTTGAAATTATCTCTATTGAACTTTGGACCTTCCCTCTTCATCATTACAATAGGATCTTTCCCTCAAGTAGTTAAGATTACAATACAGAGAACTTGGAGGGTGCTTTGATACCAATTGATAACTCAATGATGAACAATGAGTACTGTATATGGTGAAAATGGAAACAACAATGTTGAAAGACTAAATGGATTCAACCACAAAACCCTAGCCTAACAACAACAAAGATCCACCATAACATATGAAGATTACCTAAGACAATGCAAATCAAATGAAATCACAAAGATTATACCATCACATGTCCAATAGGGTTTGGATCTCCATTCTTCCTATCTCCATTGATCTTGCTTGATATATTTTCTCTTAGATTTTATATGTGCACAAGAGCTCAACAAAGAACAGAAATGTGGTTGCAAGTAGGATCGCATTTAAAAGGCGTAATGTAGTCGAGTGTGCAATTGAGATAGAATAGTTAGGGTTGATAATGAAGGAAGCATCCTCTTATATAGAAGACACTATATGAAATGGAGGGATAAGATTGAGAGGTGTAAAAAGAGGTCGGCTATGATTAGAGGGTAGGTAGAGAAAATAATAAAATAATGAAAGGGGTAGGTAGTGTATGAATTAAGAGATGAATGACATGTGTCATAGGTAGAAAAGGTTAATGAATTAATTAAATAAATAAAGATTTATTTAGTTAATAGAATAAGTGGGATAATTAAATAAATAAGATATTTATTTAATTCGGGAAAAGGATAATTTAAATAAATAAAAGTATTTATTTAAATGAGAAATAAGGCTAGAAGAGGATAAATGAATTAATTAAATAAATTATTTAATTAATAAAAGAATTAGGTTTAAAGTAATTAAATAAATAAAATAATTATTTAACTAGACAAGATAATTTTAGGTGTCGACATTTTGCCCCTCTTTGAGACAATGCAGCTTGTTGTGTTGTTTCAAAGAAGATAATATGAACTAATACAAAGTTGCCCCAAGATGGGAATGATATGCCCCCTCGAGAGATTGGATGGAAATATCTGGAAAGATCACAGACAAGCTCTTGATAAGAAAGAAAGGCTAGAATGGACTGACCAGATAGAATAGAGTGACAGAGTCACGAGGTAATGAAGACTGACTCGGGAAATGAGGGCTAGGGCAGTTTATAAGATAGACCCCGAGGGGAATACATCCTCATTGTCATCCACACATCCAAGAGATTAGAGTGTAAAGAGAGAATAGAGCAGCAGTAGTTAGCAGCGATGGCATTGGTGCATAGATTTGATTGCGTTTGCCGATTTCAGAGGCCAGTAGATGCAGGAGAGCCAGTAAGTACCTCAAAACCTCCTTGTACTTTGTCGCAATAAATGTTGTCATTAATGCATGTTAGGTATTGTAATAAATGTGCACTAGGCGCATTTACGTCTTCAAGGTTGAATCAACAGTTCTGTGATGAACATACACTGTCAATTGGATAAACTGCTGAGAGGATACACTCAAGCAAGTCCTCTAGGAAAGACTAGGATAGATCGAGGCACTTTGTGATGAACAGTGAGTACCAAGACATAGTACTTTGTGATGAACAGGGAGTACTAATATGAGCAACACTTTGTGATGAACAAGGAGTGCAAAAACATGTAGTACTTTGTGATGAACAGGGAGTACCACTAGGATAGAAGCAACACTTTGTGATGAACAGTGAGTGTCACTAGGATAGAAGCAACACTTTGTGATGAAAAATGAGTGTCACTAGGATAGAGTATCATATGATATATATAAGCACTAGGATAATAAGCAACATTTTGTGATGAACAATGAATGCCACTTTGACTGACATGATTGATTTGCTTGACTGTAGGAGTACCTACGTATGCTGGAGTCACGGGAGAGATTCCCATCGACTCAGAGGTTATGACCAGAGCTGACATTTGAGGACTGAGCTTCCATTGAGGTTATGGGTTTGTGATACATTCTGTATGTGCCTGAGTTTTGGGAAAACATGGGTTTGCTGACTGCTTTAGTTGAGAGGTGAAATTCTGAGACATGCACATTTCATTTGCCTATGGGTGAGATGACAGTCACCTTGGAGGATGTTTATTGAGGATATTGAGGATACCGATCAATGGGGAGTTGATACCCTATGATCAAGATGGAGACAGGGAGGCATTGAGACGAGTGTTCTAGGATCCAGGACTGGAGATGAGGGCTGGACACGTGGCTTGGGATACCATGACAGCGACAGGATTGGCGCTACTAGTGGTGCTGGCAGGAGTGATCAGTGGGTTCCTCTGTATCAGTTTTGTACCATTTTGTATGATGATATAAACACCTTCGGGTGATTGTAGCCATATGATTTTGATGTCATTGTATCATGACACTTACGATTATATATATATGAGATTCATCCTTGCGGCGACTATATGCATGTGTACCTATATGATGAGATGTTTCTATGTGATGAGATGTTTCATGATGTATGTTTCTATGTGATGGTTATGATATGGATGCAAATATGTACATGATGAAATGCAATATTGTTTTTGTTCTTTTATGTTTTTAATATGTTATGCATATGTGAATGTGAATGTATGAAATGCAGATGGATATGATGATGCAAATAACTATTTACATGATGAGAATATAAAATGTGCTAATATGTGTTGTGTGCAGGATGTGATGTGATTGTGATATCTATATGTATGTATGAAATGCTTAATATGTGGTAATGCAGGTGCAACTACATGAAATGCAAATGTTTTTGGCGTGTCATTTTACTCAGTCGTGTGATAGTAGGCTACACGGACTCAAGAAGGACGATGGAAGTCAATCAAGAAAGGGGGATGGAAGATAGAAGATATGAAAGTGAAAAGAACTTTATTATGGCAAGTAGGGTATGACATTGGAGGCATATGTTCGACCCAGAAAGTCATTGTACCCGTTTGCATGGAGATCAGACAGTTGCAAACAAGGAATGCCCCAGTTCATACTAGACTCACAGTGTCCTCATATCCTTGGTCAAGTCATAGCATTACTAAGAGACAATCTACAGACACCAAAAGAAAAATAGGTGATGATACCCCATCCTCGCCTTTCTAGTCAAAGACATCCTGGAAAAGCTAAAAGACATGCCACCAAAAGATAAAAATCAAAAGAAAATAAAGACTCGACACCAACATCCACTGTAGTCCTCAAGTTTAGTGTCTCTTGTCACTCGTATAAGTCTTATTTGATTGTGGTCACAATGTTTACTTTCACAAAAAGGATAGATCGCACTGAACCATAATGTTGTCCGAGTCTATTGAAAGATTTGATTTGTTGAAAGTCCATTGTTGCTATTGTGTCTCATCTGAAACTGATTGAATCCATGAAATTGATACTTTATTATGGAGAAAGTGAAACTTTATTGCGGATTGTGATGCAAATGCTGCTTTATTACTGATTGTGCACGGATAGACTGAAGAAAAGTGGAAGAAATTGTACTCCTCAAAACGTGTGATGATCTTGGTTCCACACCCATCACTAGACGTAGGATTTGCCTTAGTCATAGATAGGAGCTGATTTATTATGGATGGAAAGGGGTGAAAAGGAAGGATTATTATGGATGGCTAACCAATCTTGGGTAGATCAATAACAAGCCATGATGGGAATGGGTAAGTTTATTGTGGATGAATAGGCTATGAGTGTGTGCAAAGTGAAGGATGAAATGGAATCCTGAAGGAGGGAGGAGCAATGTCTCTACGCATGACACTAGTGACCCAGTTTTCACCATGGTACTTGCCGAGGGCGCCACCGAAGTGGTTTTCACTGTTGGATGAAATGTTTTCTCTTTACTTTTTTTGATTTTTCAAAAAAATTTTGTGACAAGGCACCTGTTTGCCAGGTTTTCACCAAGTAACGATTTTTTTTGGTTTTTTTTTTTTTGAATTTTTTTGTATTTTTGAATTAGGATACTCTGAAGAGCTATGTGTAAAATCTGCGAAGGTGCATGCTGTTGATAGGATCCTCCAAAGGTTCACCCTCTGTGGTTGAGAGCTGATATGCACCAGATCCATATGCTGTTGTGATGATGTAAGGACCAAGCTAGTTTGGTTCGAATTTGCCCTTCTTCTCTTTGTCTTGCTGATTTTTAAGATTTTCTCTGAGAACCAAGGCACCCACCTCAAATGTGTGAGGCTTAACCTTGTGATTGTAACTGCAACGTTCCTTGACTGAATGATGTGTATCTCGAGTGACTGTCTTCCTTGATGAAGAAACTGAGATAGAATTACTAGTGTGTGGACTACACAGGCTCGTATGCGTGTCACTTGAAGAAGTTTGGGCATCCCTGATAACAAAGTCCTTCAGGGAAGCTCCATTAAAGGTCCATGATGTATCGCCAAAAGGGGATGGATGTGTGGAACAAGTGGATGAGTGATGAAGGCTTATGATTGTGAAAAGAAGTGAAAGTAGGATAGCATGATGGAGACTTAGGATCAACAAGTATGCTTTTTGACTTGAAATTTTAGAACTTTTGCCCCCAGTTATTTTGGTATTAGGGGAGATCATCTCTTGTTCTTTTTTCTTCATGGGATTTTTATCCTTGACTTTTATTTTTTTAGAGTCCAATAGCTTTTGATTTTGATTTGGACTGAAGGACTTTTCTTTAGTTTTCACTTTTAGTTTTTTTTGTTCATAGCTTGATTTTTCATCCCCAATGAGTAAGGGCTTTTGTAATTCTTGTTGATCCAAGTCTACAAGTGGAGTGGAAATGGAATGAGTGGATGATATGGTATAGCTATGTGATTTATCAAGAGAGCTGGCGATACGCTCAATAGATTCTTTGTTGGAACCACTCTTAGGACTATTGATATCAAGAGATGCTTGCACCACTAGAGGAGATTTGCATTCATACTTAATAGCCACAACACTAGGTGGTTCACACCCAATTCCTTGCAAATTGTTTATAGATTGTTCATGTTGACTGAATACCTTAGGAGATAGTGGGGTTTGATCAACATGAAAGATATACTCACCACATCCCATGTCGTTAAACTTGAAATTTTCTTTGTGCTTTGCTTGTTTTGATGTAGAAGCTTTCAAGGATTCTGGATCCACATATGATGAAGATGGAATAGCCTCTTGATTGACTAGGATTGTTATTTTTGATCTAGGTCATAGATTGTTGCAATATATGAATGGATTTGGGTCATCTTTGACGGTCACTTCAACTCCATTGTGTGGGAACTTGATACATCGATGATATGTAGATGGGACCGTGCTCATCTCATGAATCCATGGACGTCCTAGCAATATGTTGCATGTGAGATCCAGGTCTAGGACTTGACAAACCACATCTTTTGTAACTGGCCCAACTCTGAGAGGTAAGGTGATTGTTCCCTTGGATGAGTGCTCTTTTTCATCATATGCCTTGATGGTAATTTTGTTTGTAGAATTTACAGCTTTATCTTAATATCCCAATTGTTTAATAGTGCTCAATGTACAAATGTTTAGACCTACTCCTCCATCTATCATGACTCATTTTATTCGATGTTTGTGTGTGAAGGCTTCAATGTGTAGTGGTGCATTATGTGGCTGACTTACAGAGGCATCATCGACTTCTATGAATGTAAGGGAGTGTGGAATAGAAAGGTATCCCACCATGGCTTGAAACTGGTCCACGTTCAGATCAGTAGGGACAAAAGTGTCTCCCAAAGTTTTTTCAAGAATGGCTTTATGTGCGAGGGATATGCATAAGAGCCCAAGGATGGAGATGAGCGCGGGTGTCTTCCCTAATTGTTCTACAAGGTCATACTCAGGATTGGTTGATGACGAAGTGGTTTTTTTAGCTGGAGCACCTTGCAAAGTGAATTTACCTCGATGAGTTGTGACATTACATTTAGAGGTAGGTTCGAAAGAAGATCCAACACCTTTTAGGACAATCTTGGGTCTTTGGGTAGAATTCTCAGGTGTTTTGTCCTTGATGATAATGGAAGAGACATAATTGTCCATCGAGATGTGATTGATAGTTGAATCATAGTTAGAGGATGCTCTGGTATAGTTGGTTTGGTCATCTATGGCTTTGGCTTTTCCCTTGTCATGCTTTGGGAATGGTTCCTTAAACATCTCATGTTCTTGGTTGGATGAGTGTCCTTCAATTTCAATGTCACCTCTATCAATGAGATCTTGTATGATGTTTTTCAGTCGATGGCAATTTCCTGTCTTCTGACCCTTGCTCTTATGAAATTCATAATATTCATCATCATTCCACCAATTTGGTTTAACCTTTGGTTCATATGGAGGAAAATATGGAATAGTGATTACTTTGTTTGCCACTAGTTTCTTGAAAACTAACTCAAGTGGTTCTCCCAATGGAGTGTACTTCCTTCATGACTTTGAAGTTGTTTGAGTATTCACTTGATTGTTTGTAGAGCTTGATCCAGAAAAAACAATTTTTGGTCATATTGTATTGGCATCAACAACACCATCATTGACTGTGTTCTTGTTTTTGTTCCAAAATCTTGGCTTATCTTTTCTTTTAAAGTCATCTTTGTTTTCCTTGAATATCTTAATGATGCCTTGCTCAATTAGGACCTTCTCTATTGCTAAGCCTTTTTCAATGACGTCTTTGAAGGTGGAAAAGCAAGCTTTTTTCAGGTCATAACCAATGTCTTTGTTAACATTTTGGGTGAACATCTCTACCATTTGTTTTTGTGGAATTTCACAAGTGCATCTGCTGGCTAGATTCCTCCATCTTTGTAAAAATGATGAAAAAGACTCTCCATCTTTTTTCTTGGTGTTGCACAAAGTAGTGACTGATATGTCTGTCTCTATGTTGTATGAGAAATGTTCGATAAATACCTCTGCTAGATCACCCCATGACTTAATTCCAGGTGGGAGTTGGGAGAACCATTCCATAGCTTGATCACCTAAGCTCTGTGGGAATAATCTCATCAAATATGTCTCTTCTGCTACTACCTCAATGCAAGCTATGAAAAAATGTCTTATATGTGCCTTAGGATCCCCTTTTCCTCTGTACTTATCAAACTTAGGTGTCACAAATTGTGTAGGGAATGGAGGCATTGGAATGCTTTTGTCAAATGGATAGGGACATATGTCTCTCATTGTGTAAGTTGGCTTTGGTGTATTTATATCCTCCATTTTCTTTTGTAAGTCCTTGATTTGTTGTTCCAAATTGTTCTTAGGTGGAGACCGACTTCTTGGACCATACCCCATGCCTGAAGCACTGAGTGGAGGAGGAGCATGTTGCATATATGGATGATATTGATCATATACATGTTCATATGGAGGAGGTCTATAATGATGTTGTGTATATGGACCACTTGGTATAGAGGCATGTTGAGGAACGAAATATCTGCTTTGTCCATGTATACCATACTCTACAGGCATGTCATGAGTTTGTTCTAGTGTGTTGCCCCCAAATTTGATGCGGGGTTTCCTTGTGTCCAAATTTTGAGCATGCCTTTGAATATCCAATTGCTTTGGTTGTTAATCCTTAGCATTGGTATGTGATTGAGCACATTTTTTTGCATAAGACTTCCATAATGGTCTGCGAAGGTGAGTATCATATGCTTGACCATGTGTGTGTGGGACCTCTGGTTTTTGAAACAAAGATGATGGTGATTCAGGCACCATATGTGGTCCTCTATTGCCTCCACTATTAGGTCTCCTTTGATCCGTGTTGGAGTGAGATTGTTGCAACGGTCGATTTTCCATTATTTGAGACATGTCAAAATCATGAGGGATCTTGGCTCCACTTTGTGCCATCACTTGTAGAAAGTATTGTCTATCCCTCCTCATTATTTCCTCAACCAATCGATTAGAATGGGGATTCATAATGGTATCTTCCACTTCTGCTGAATGTACGAAAAAGTTGTCCATATTGTCATTGTGTGTATCATTGTTATTTGTAGTGTCCATGTTCTCAATATTTGGAATGTTTCTATAGGCATCCATGTCAGGTAATGTAGTATGATCTGAATTGAAAAAGATATCATTGTCATACTCATAGACACTCATGTTTGCGGACTCTTGAGCCTCTTTAGTTTCTCTCTTATATTTTTGGGAACGGGTTTCAACCATGAACTAGGTATTGATCAAGATGTGTGAGACTAGATGAAAATGGAAAGAGTATGGAAGACCAAGAGTTGGATGGAATGTAAATGAATCTGAGGTTTACTTGCAATGTCCAAAGTGTAAGACCAAGTATGTATGTAGTAGAGTAGGTGTGGCTTCCAAAGAGATGATAGTTTCTCTTGATGAGGTAAGTTGACCTTGACTCTAAGTAAGACCAAATGAGACCCAAAGGTGATAGACCTTGATGAGGGACCACTTAGCAAAATGTTGTTGTATGTAGTGCATTGATAAAGTATGATGAGGAAAAGCAAGTGACCTTTTGACTCAAGTTTAGACAAATGTGAATGTAATGTAAGGTGTAAAGCAATGATGGACTTTGTGAGACCCAAAGACCGGTTGAATGCTAGATGAAAACCTGAAGAGATAACCTAGGAAGCTCAAGAATTTTGAAATTGATTTCTTTTGTTTGTTGGATTGTAAATTTTTCCAATTTGTGAAGTTGTTGTTGTGACCAAATCTGAATTTTTTGACTGTTTTTCGTGACAAGAGGACACAATGATGATGAAGACTCAATGTTTGCTAATGTTTAGACTCAAAATGACTCAAAGAAAAATGTGTTGTTTGGTGTAAAAAATTTTTGCATACACTTGAAGACACAAAAGACACAATGTTTTGTTGTTTGGTCTTGAATGTTTGATTGTTCAAAATAAGTCAAGCACAATTCTTATGGCTGGCCAAGACAATAGTTGTTGATCCCACATGGGGTTTCCCCCGAGGCTACGCTATTCAGAGCGGATACTTAGATGCTTGACCCCACTGGCTACACCCTCGACACTCACTTCTTGGGGCAGCCAAGCATCAGTCCCCATGAAAACTCCCTATGGTGAACTTTGTATCTCTACTAAGAACCGTATGTGTGTGGGCCGCTACCAGAGGTCCGACCTCCTGCCTCAACAAGCAGAAGGATTTTGGCTTCTAAAAAAAAAAGGTGCTAGTAAGGGCATCCGCTCGTGTGGCCATACATGCAGAACTTTCAACTCTATAAATATAGAAGGCTCCCAGTCGATAGGGGTTACACCCTACAAATGATCAAATAAATTTGATCAAACGGGTTTATGGGGAAACATAGTGTCGGTATGAACTAATCAGCACATGTTATCCATAGTTTTCACCATGAATACAATTGTTTATAGTGGTTCGGAAGAGGTGGGTTTTCCTTGCTACCACTTGGGTTGTTCTCTCCTCACTAGTAGTCGTAATGACCACACGGGGAGACAGGCCCTCTAAAGATGAAACAAAAAGAGCCTATTGCTCAAGACACAAAAGACAATGGTTCAACTTTAGTGCACCAATTGAAGTGTTTTCTAGTGTATGAGAACAAGGCACACAATAAAGATCAAAAACCCTTTCCAAGGCCTTGCAACAAATATTTGTTAGTAGTTTGGATTGTTTCAAATGATCACCCCTTCCTGCAAGCACACAAGTTAGGTAAATTTTAGATACAAAAGACTTTGTGAAATAGGGGCCTTCAACAATGCATTTTGTTGACCAATTCAAAGATCTAATTCATCATAAAAAAAGAATACCTATAACATTTCAAGAGATTTCCATAAATGTAAGAAAATCCAAAAAATTTGCTAATTTGCTCCAAAAATTAATTTTTTATTAAAAATCATAAAATATTCATATAAAATGCAAAATCAATCCAAAAATTCTAAAATTTTTACTAGACACTCTGGATGACCTTTCAAACCTGCATAAAAAAATTCCTGCAAAATTTCCAAGCAGATTGTGAGATATTAGCAAAATAATGCAAAACCCTAATTTTCAAAGATCCGATTTTTGAGGAATGATTTTGCATCAAATTTAAAATCACAAAGAACAGATCCTATGTATAATTCTGATAGATTTCCAAACATGTAAGAAAATCCAAAAAAATCACTAATTTTCTCTCAAAATTAATTTTTTATGAAAATCATAAAATTTTCATATAAAATGAAAATTTGATGCAAAAAATCTGAAATTTTTACTGAACACTTCTGATAGTTTTCCTGACTTGCAAAAAAACTTTCATGCCAAAATTTGAACCTGTTTGTGAGATCTAATCAAAATAAGGAAAAACCCTAATTGTAAAAGATATGATTTTTTAGGAAATATTTTGCATCAAAATTAAAATAAAAAAGAATAGATCCTCTGTATAATTATGAGAGATTTCCAAAAATGTAAGAAAATCTAAAAAATTCGCTCATTTACTCTCAAAATTAAGTTTTTATGAAAATTCATAAAAAATTCATAGAAAATTAAAGTATGCTCCAATAGATCTGAATTTTTCTTTGCAAGCTCTTGATACTGTCTTCAACCTGCAAAAAACATTTGGTGCAAAATTTCCAAGCCGTTTATGAGATATGATCAAATCTCTCCAAGATCTTGATTTTGTGTCCAAAACCCTAGCTGCACAAGGTTATTCTCCAAATTGTTTTACAAAACAGCAATATAGGGTTAGAAAAACCTACAAAAAACATAGATCTAACAAAAATCCATGTCCCATGGGGCATGCCAAAATGTATATGGTGAAAATGGAAACAAAAATGTTGAAAGACTAAATGGATTCAACCACAAAACCCTAGCCTAACAACAACAAAGATCCACCATAACATATGAAGATTACCTAAGACAATGCAAATCAAATGAAATCACAAAGATTATACCATCACATGTCCAATAGGGTCTAGATCTCCATTCTTCCTATCTCCATTGATCTTGCTTGATATATTTTCTCTCAGATTTTATATGTGCACAAGAGCTCAACAAAGAACGGAAATGTGATTGCAAGTAGGATCGCATGTAAAAGACGTAGTGTAGTCAAGTGCGCAATTGAGATAGAATAGTTAGGGTTGATAATGAAGGAAGCATCCTCTTATATAGAAGACACTATATGAAATGGAGGGATAAGATTGAGAGGTGTAAAAAGAGGTCGGCTATGATTAGAGGGTAGGTAGAGAAAATAATAAAATAATGAAAGGGGTAGGTAGTGTATGAATTAAGAGATGAATGACATGTGTCATAGGTAGAAAAGGTTAATGAATTAATTAAATAAATAAATATGTATTTAATTAATAGAAAAGTGGGATAATTAAATAAATAAGATATTTATTTAATTCGGGAAAAGGATAATTTAAATAAATAAAAGTATTTATTTAAATGAGAAATAAGGCTAGAAGAGGATAAATGGATTAATTAAATAAATAAATATTTATTTAATTAATAGAAGAATTAGGTTTAAAGTAATTAAATAAATAGAATATTTATTTAATTAGACAAGACAATTTTAGGTGTCTACAAGTACCAAACTGGTACTGAGAGGGGGGGTGAATCAGTACAAACACAAAAAACTTTTCCTGAACCGGTTTGACTATGAACAGTGAACTTGATTGGCAATCACTAACACCGGTCTTAAACCAGATTACTACTGGTTAAGCACAATGAGACTGGAAAGATATAAACCAGAAACACTTATCCTTCTACACAACCTACTCCCTCATTTCCACTTTATCCTTATGCATAAACAGATAATCTATCATCAGAGATATAATAATTTACTAGATCAACATGATTCACCACTAAACAGGAAATAACAAAACATCATAGGAAAGAGGCATCACACATGACACACATTTTTCATGTGGAAAACCAACTGGGAAAAACCATGGCGGGGATGAATACCCACAAGTTGTTTTTGAACTCTTTAGAAGTCCACTCTGTTAGGAGCCTAGTCCAGTTAAAGACTGTTACAACAGGTCTGTTAGGAACTGATCCTGTTAGGGATCACTCGGTTAGGGGATGGCTAGAATACCTGGTTAAGGGTTAAACCCTGTTAGAGGTTAGCTTGTTAGAGGATTTTATGAACTCAATGGCTTTGAGTCACCCTGTTAAAGGATTTACAACAAGCTTGTTAAAGCTACCCTGTTGAGGGATTTTCCAACTATTGAAGTGGTTAGAGATCAATGGGTATTACAATGATCTGGTAATAGCACACAATGCCAATGCAAATTCGCTTTAGTTCCTTCCTTTTGCACACACACTCTGCAGGTATCAATTCTCTTATTTGGTCTGGCAAGAATCACGTATCTTTGCACTTAGATACACACACAACATTTGCCAACAACTTCAACATGAAACATAATATCGACCTTATAGAAAATAGATAGGTCGGTAACATAAACCCTAAACCCTAAACCCTAAACATTTAGGTTGAGAAATTCAGTCAGATCAATCCTGACCATTGAGCACTTTGCCTTTGAATACAACGATCTTGAATAGATCTCAAGACATTCTCCATCGTTCGTTCTTCACTGCTTCTTGGAGGCAATAACCCATCACGCGTTCTCCACCATTTGCAGAGACTTCGCACATTCCCAAGGTAGATAGGATCAATCTCCTTCATGCAAGATCCTTCACGCGCATGAGGCTGATGTGGAAACACAATCTGATCTCCATTACAATGCTAACTCATCATAAAATACCATCGGTTGAATCACACAGGCTCGAAACATTTCAATCAGAAATCCTATAGCTGAGACTACCAACAGGTAGTCATACCATATTAAACCTTGATAGAAAAAATTCCATATACCAATTCACCTTTCAATATACCGATTCACTATTTCACATATACTAGTTCTCAACAACATTCCATATACTGGTTCACCTTTCAATATACCAGTTCACTTGAACAAACATGTCGCTTCACTGTTTCACATATACCGGTTCTCAACAACATTCCATATACCAGTTCACCCTTCAACATATTGACATCAATGACAACACAATATCATCATGTCAACATACTCTACACATATGCCAACAAAATACTCATAAAGAAACGTAAATCGACCCAGGTTTCTCCTTCATTGTTCTTCCATTATTCTTCTTTCTCCTTCAAATATGTGTATGTGGATTTCACTTACAAAATGCAAATGTGATTGAAATCAAATTTGATGGCAAGATGAGATGAATTCAACAATGTAAGGATACCTGAAATGTGATTCAAAATCAATGAAAAGAGAGCTCAATTTATAGGAGAAAAGTCTCCAAAATTGAAAAAAGACAAATTGAATCAAAGATTGACATAATTATGACAAATTTATATTCCAAAAGATGACAAATTGAGAAAAATTTGTGCTCATCAATTATGACAAAATGGAGAGGAAAATGTGCCACATGATTTATGGAAAATTGGGCTTGAAAAGAGCTCATAAACTTATGACAAATTGGGAGGGAAAATAGATTTTCAATTATGACAATTTGAGCACAAAAATGGGAGCTAATTAGTGGAGAAACTTGGGGGAAAAGTTAGGAGAGAAAAAGGTGGAAGAAATTAATAATTTTTCATTTATTAATTTATCTCACAAAAGGGAAGGTCAAATTAGCCAATTAAATAAATCAATTTAATTGTGATTTAAAGGACAAATGAACAAATATGTTTAACCTAAGGAGGAAATGTTATAAAGGATTAATAATTAAAGAATTATTAAACCCTAGAAAGGAGAAAATGAATGGAATAGGTCAAAGCAATGCCATGATGCGATTAATTTGATAAATGAATGATGACGATCATGATCAAGAAGATAATTTACAAGAATCAAAAGTCGATTAAATTGATAATGAAAGAGACCAATGACAAATTAATCAAAATTGACAAGATTGATTTGATATTAATTGATAAGGATTGATGACGATGATTAAAAATAATGCAAATTGATTGATTGATAATTGATAGGGATCGATGATAAATCAATCAAGACTGATAGAAACTAATAATGGTTGAAAATGATCCAAATTGATTGATAATTAGTTGAAAGAATATTGATATTAAAAATGATTGAAAACAACGCTAATTGACATCGATTAGGGTTAAAATAATGTCTAATTAACATTAAAATTTTATCATGATCATGAAATGACAATTGAGATTTACTTCAAGAAAACCTAATTCAAATTTGAGAAAACAAGATTGAATAGGAAAACAATATAGAAGAATGATACAATATTAAAAGATGATAAAGATCAAATGTGTAACATAGAAGAAACATTAGTAAGTGTGAAACCCTAAAAGAAGGTAATGTTGACATGTTAAAGTATGACACCACAAGCATTGACCATTTTTAGATGCCTACAATTCCTAATTTAGGCTTATCTAGATGTTCCTAATAGGCTTATGTTCTTAGGCTTATGTTCCTAATATTAAGTTGTTCCTAATAGGCTAATGTTCCTAATAGGGTCTAATAGGCTTATCTGGATGTTCCTGTTATTTTCATTCATTCTACATCTTGTTCACCATGTTCACCACTCTACATTGTGCTCACTAGTTCATTCACCAATCAATTCCAAATCTTATTCACCACTCTACATCTAATAAGCTTATGTTCCTAATAGGCTTATCTAGAAGTTCCCGTTGTTTTCATCCTTTCTACATCTTGTTCACCACTTCGTTCCCAAAATTATTCTACATATGTATGCATTCATTCATACATCTATTTAGCAATCCCTTCTACATCTCGTTCACCACTTCATTATCATATCCATTCTACATATGTATGCATTCATTCATACATCCATTATACATCTTGTTCACCCATTCTACATCTTGTTCACCACTTCTTTCCCCAATCCATTCTACATATGTATGCATTAATTCATACATCCATTCTACATATTATTAGTGTATGCGTTCATCAATTCTACATCTTTTTCACCACTTTTCTCGCCAACAAGATTTGTATGCATTCATCCATTCTACATCTTGTTCACCACTTTGTTCCCCAACAAGATATGAATGCATTCATCCATTCTACATCTTAGGTGGGACCTCACAACTTTGGGGCATCCATTCTACATCTTAAGTGGGACCTCACAAATTTGGAGAACATATTAGGTGGGACCTCACAACTTTGCTCCCCTTGTTGCAGAATAATATTTGTATGCATTCATCCATTCTACATCTTAGGTGGAACCCCACAATTACTATTCATTTCTATATTGCTAGCTATCCACTATAATATCAGTTATAAATAAAAGGCTTGTTTCATTTCATATTATGTAATAGTTATTGATATAAGGGCTCTGGAACTTCATGTTAATGATCTCTGTGAATGCATTAGAGTGCAACCAACTCCAAAAGGACTCAAATTCTCACATAGATCTCCATCAAAATTTAATTTGTACCGCCCTACTTGTGGATTCCATTTAGTCAGGGATCATAGAATTTGGGACTCAACTCCCCCAATCCCATCAACGAGGGCATTTTTTGATGGGCATTTTAAAGGATACTTTTAACTATAAGTGGGGTTCTTATTTCATAGGGAAAGATTGAATTAGACCTCTAAAAGTAAGACTATAAGCTCTTTCCACTAGGGACATCATCCTTAACCTTATAAAATTAAGGTATTATTACAAACTTTGTGTTTTATATTTTATTTACTTAGAAATCTATAATGGACAAGATGATGAGATTATTTATTATTATTATTATTATTATTATTATCATGATGATGAGATTATTCATTATTATTGTCATTTGGACAAATACTTTTAGGTTAGGATAGATGTGGGTGTCTAAAAATTACAACTCATGCTCTTTTCTCTTACCATTTTCTCCACACGAATATAGTTCATGACATTATTTATTACTTTTTGGTTTGATTTTTAAAATTGTAAAATTTAATTTAATTATCATCCATTATTTTCATTAGTCATTGGGAATTGGTTTAGGTAATATTTATGTTATATGATTTTAACTTATATTTTATATAAGTACAGTCAACTAAAACACCATCTTAGTCATTAAGTCTAAGAAATATTTTACCTTCTCTTCCATAAGGGAATGGAGATCATCATCCTTTTCCATGCGTTGTTTCATACAATGTTTCAAATCCTTTCTTATTGTCTATTAGTTCATAAATGTCATGTCAAATATTCTCTAAGGGGCCATTGAGAGAGAATACAAGGTGTAATTTCCTTGGGGATATTAGATTGAGTGACAAACCAAACCTTCTTTTTGGGTTTCTTGAACAATTTTCTATGATTGTACTTGAGGAAATCTCTATTGAGTAAATCTAATTTCCTAACTGTTTTTTAAGGTTGATATATTAGATAAGTTTTAAAAATACTCTTGACGAAATCTCTATTAAGAAATCCTGATATCTTAACTATTTTTTCAAGGTTGATAGATAGGAGAAATTATAAAACTACACCTAGATTTTTTTTGTGTGATAGTATTGCAAAGAGAACAACCCAAAGGAAGTCCTTTGAAATTTAAGGATTATGTCCAACTTTGTATCAAGGAATGGATCAATTATCTTTGAGTCAATTTTCAAAAAAATATCAACCTAATTAATCAATTTTAACAAAAATTCCAAAAAGATGTGGGACTCATCATGTTATTCATTGTGACATTTTTGCTCTTTCTCAATCATGCATATTTATTTTTTTCTCTAGGTTTTCATTTCTCAATTTATTTTCAAATGTGAACACTTTTTTTTTTAAATATGATTTGGCTTTATTTTCTATTGCTTGATATTTGGGGTTTTAGCTAATATCTTTCTCATATACTCACTTTTTCCTAAGGAGAAGCCTAAACACTTTAACCTTGAAATGATCAATAGTGTTCCTAATTATGTTTGCATTAGCAAATTACTCCTACTCTTAAGAATGACAAGAAATGTTATAATTATGAGGATTATTTGAAACAACAACAATTGCACATAAGCTTGTTAGTTTAGCTATGAGAGTCCTAAAATTTTGGTTTAGGCTTCTTTTAATTTCATTTACTAAAACATTTAAGCAATAGGTGGAAAAGGTATTGATATTAAGATTACTACTTTTAAGTATTTGAATGATTTTTTCTCTTCATAATTTCAATAGGATTTTATTCCAAAAAAAGACATGATTTTGTTTCTACTACTACACTGACTTCATCTTCTCATATTCACATATTTCTCCTGCCATCTACTACCATGTCACTCACCTTCTACATTATCCTTACTAGTGCTACATGACTACAAAAGGTCCGTCTTCTAAATTTTCAGCCATCTACTACCATGTCACTCACCTTCTACATTATCCTTACTAGTGCTACATGACTACAAAAGGTCCGTCTTCTATAATTTCAACATTTACCACTAGTTTCACCTTATTTCTAAGTGTTATTTCAACTTCACCTTGACCATATTTATTTTCATTACTTGTTTTATTTCTATTTTTGTATCCCATTTCGTTCCCTTTTTCATATCCTACCCTATACCATATTCCACTTCTACTTTCATGAGCATGTCTATACCTCATTGATCTATTTCTCACTATCATTTTTATGCTCTGCTTGTTTCTCATGCCCCTTTTCATATCTTATTCCATACCATATTCCACTCCTCCTTTCACGAGCATGTCTATACCCATTAATCTATTTTATACCAATTCTTTATACTTTGTTTGTTTCAAATTCTCCTCTTATCACTAATTGTAGACACCCAAAATTGTCCAGTTTAATTAAATAAATATTTTTATTTATTTAATTATCTAAGTCTAATTCTTCTATTAATTAAATAAATCTTTATTTATTTAATTAATTCATTTATCCTCTTCTAGCCTTATTTCTCATTTAAATAAATACTTTTATTTATTTAAATTATCATTTTTCTAAATTAAATAAATATTTTATTTATTTAATTATCCCACTTCTTCTATTAATTAAATAAATCTTTATTTATTTAATTAATTCATCAACCTTTTCTACCCATGACACATGTCATTCATCTCTTAATTCATACACTACCTACCCTTTCATTATTTTATTATTTCTTTTACCTACCCTCTAATCATAGCCGACCTCCTTTTACACCTCTCAATCTTATCCCTCCATTTCTTATAGTGTCTTCTATATAAGGAGATGCTTCCTTCATTATCAAACTCTAATCAATTATTCTAATCAATCATTCTAACTACTTGATCAATTGACTACTTGGCATATGTGATCCTACTTGCAACCACATTCCGTTCTTTGTTGAGCTCTTGTGCACATAAAATCTGAGAGCAAATATATCAAGCAAGATCAATGGAGATAGGAAGAATGGAGATCCAAACCCTATTGGACATGTGATGGTATAATATTTGTGATTTCGTTTTATTTTCATTGTCTTAGGTAATCTTCATATGTTATGGTGGATCTTTGTTGTTGTTAGGCTAGGGTTTTGTGGTTGAATTAATTTAGCCTTTCAATATCGTTATTATTGTTATCCATTTTCACCATATACATTTTGGCACGCCCCGTGGGACATGGATTTTTCTTAGATCTGTGGTTTTTGCAGATTTTTCTAACCCTATATTGCTATTTTGTAAAACAATTTGGAGAATAACCTTGTGCAGCTAGAGTTTTGGACACAAAATCAAGATCTTGGAGAGATTCGATCATATCTCACAAACGGATAGGAAATTTTGCACCAAATTTTTTTTGCAGGTTGAAAAAAGTATTAGGAGCTCTCAATCCAAAATTCAGAATTTTTGGAGCACATTTTCATTTTCTATGAATTTTTTATGATTTTTCATAAAAAATTAATTTTGAGAGAAAATGAAAGACTTTTTTAGATTTTCTTACATTTTTGGAAATCTCTCATAATTATACATAGGATCTATTCTTTGTAATTTTAATTTTGATGCAAAATATTTCCCTAAAAATCGGATCTTTAAAAATTAGGGTTTTTCCTTATTTTGACCAGATCTCACAAACGGCTTTGAATTTTGACATAAATTTTTTGTGTAGGTCAAGAAAAGTATTAGAAGAATTTAGTAAAAATTTCAGATTTTTTGGATCATTTTGTCAATTTATATGAATTTTTTATGAATTTTCATAAAAAATTAATTTTGAGAGAAAATTAGCAAATGTTTTGGATTTTCTTACATTTTTGGAAATATCTCATAATTATACATAGGATCTGTTCTTTGTGATTTTAAATTTGATGCAAAATCATTCCTCAAAAATTAGATCTTTGAAAATTAGGGTTTTGCATTATTTTACTCATATCTCACAAACTGCTTGGATTTGTTGCAGAAAAGTTTTTGTGCAAGTTTGAAAGACCATCAGGACTCTCCAGTAAAAATTTCAGATTTTTTGCATTGATTTTGCATTTTATATGAATTTTTTATGATTTTTCATAAAAAATTAATTTTTGGAGCAAATTAGCAAATTTTTAGGATTTTCTTACATTTCTGGAAATCTCTTGAAATTTTACAGGTGGTCTTTTTTTATGATGAATCAGATCTTTGAATTGGTCAACAAAACGCATTGTTGAAGGCCCCTATTTCACAAAGTCTTTTGGATCTAAAATTTACCTAACTTGTGTGCTTGCAGGAAGGGGTGATCATTTGAAACAATCCAAATTACTAATAAATATTTGTTGCAGGTCCTTGGCAAGGGTTTTTGGATTTTTATTGTGTGCCTTGTTTTCATAGACTAGCAAACACTTCAATTGGTGCACTAAAATTGAATCATTGTCTTTTGTGTCTTGAGCAATAGGCTCTTTTTGTTTAATCTTTAGAGGGCCTATCTTCCCGTGTGGTCATTAGGACTACTAGTGAGAAGAGAACGACCCAAGTGGTAGCGAGGAAAACCCACCTCTTCCAAACCACTATAAACAAGTGTATTCATGGTGAAAACTATGGATAATGTGTGCTGATTAGTTCATACCGACACTATGTCTCCCCATAAACCCGTTTGATCAAATTTATTTGATCATTTGTAAGGCGTAACCCCTACTGGCTGGGAGCCTTCTGTATTTATAGAGATAAAAGTGCCGCATGTATGGCCACACGAGCGGATGCCCTTACTAGCACCTTTTTGTTTTAGAAGCCAAAAGCCTTCTAGTTGTTGAGGCAGGAGATCGGACCTCTAGTAGCGGCCCACACACATACGGTTCTTGGTAGAGATACAAAGTTCACCAGGGGGAGTTTTCATGGGGACTGATGCTTGGCTGACCCGAGAAGTGAGTGTCGAGGGTGGAGCCAGTGAGGTCAATCATCTAAGTATCCGCTCTGAATAGCGTAGCCTCAAGGGTAAAACCTCATGTGGGATCAACAACTATTGTCTTGGCCAGCCATAAGAATTGTGCTTGACTTATTTTAAACATTCAAAACATTCAAGACCAAACAGCAAAACATTGTGTCTTTTGTGTCTTCAAGTGTATGCAAAACATTTTTACATCAAACAACACAATTTTCTTAGAGTCATTTTGAGTCTAAACACTTGCAAACATTGAGTCCTCATCAATAGTGTCCTCTTGTCACGAAAAACAGTCAAACATTCAGATTTGGTCACAACTTCACAAATTGGAAAAATTTTACAGTCCAGCAAACAAGAGCAATTAGTTTCAGAATTCTTGAGCTTCCTAGGTTGTTTCTCCAAGTTTTTATCTAGCATTCAACCTGTCTTTGGGTCTCACAAAATCCATCATTGCTTTACACCTTACATTACATTCACATTTGTCTAAACTTGAGTCAAAAGGTCACTTGCTTGTCCTCATCATACTTTGTCAACACACTACATACAACAACATTTTGCTAAGTGGTCCCTCATCAAGGTCTATCACCTTTGGGTCTCATTTGGTCTTACTTAGAGTCAAGGTCAACTTACCTCATCATATCCTCTCTTTGGAAGTCACACCTACTCTACTACATACATACTTGGTCTTACACTTTGGACATTGCAAGTACACCTCAGATTCATTTACATCCCATCCATTTCTTGGTCTTCCATACCTTTTCCATTTTCATCTAGTCTCACACATCTTGGTCAATACCTAGTTCATGGTTGAAACCTGTCTTCAACAATCTAGGAGAGAAACTAAAGAGGCTCAAGAGTCCGCAAACATGAGTTCTTATGAGTATGACAATGATATATTTTTCAATTCTGATCATACTACATTACCTGACATGGATGCCTATAGAAACATTCCAAATGTTGAGAACATGGACACTACAAACAACAATGCTACACACAATGACAATATGGACAACTTTTCCATACATTCAGCAGATGTGGAAGAATCCATTATGAATCCCCATTTCAATCGATTGGTTGAGGAAATAATGAGGAGGGATAGACAATACTTCTTACAAATGATGGCACAAGGTGGAGCCAAGATACCTCATGATTTTGACATGTCTCAAATAATGGAAAATAGACCTTTGCAACAACCTCACTCCAACATGGATCAAAGGAGGCCTAATAGTGGAGGCAATAGAGGATCACATATGGTACCTGAATCACAATCATCTTTGTTTCAAAAACCAGAGGTCCCACATACATATGGTCAAGCATATGATACTCACCTTCGTAGACCATTATGGAAGTCTTATGCAGACAGATATGCTCAATCACATACCAATGCTAAGGATCAACCACCATAGCAATTGGATATTCAAAGGCATGCTCAAAATTTGGACACAAGGAAACCCCGTGTCAAATTTGGGGGTAACACATTAGAACATGACATGCCTGTAGAGTATGGTATACATGGACAAAATAGATATTTCGTTCCTCAACATGAATCTATACCAAGTGGTCCATATATGCAGCATCACTATAGACCTCCTCCATATGAACATGTGCATGATCAATATCATCCATATATACAACATGCTCCTCCTCCAATTGGTGCCTCAAGCATGGGGTATGGTCCAAGAAGTCGATCTCCACCTAAGAGCAATTTGGAGCAACAAATCAGGGACTTACAAAAGAAAATGGAGGACATAAATACACCAAAGCCAACATACATAATGAGAGAATTATGTCCTTATCCATTTGACAAGAGCATTCCAATGCCTCCTTTTCCTACACACTTTGTGACGCCTAAATTTGATAAGTATAGAGGAAAAGGGGATCCTAAGGCACACATAAGACAGTTTTTCACAGCTTGCATTGAGATAGCAGCAAAAGAGATATATTTGATGAGATTATTCCCACAGAGCTTAGGTGATCAAGCTATGGAATGGTTCTCCCAACTTCCACTTGGAATTAAGTCGTGGGGTGACTTAGCAGAGGCATTCATCCAATATTTCTCCTACAAATAGAGATAGACATATCAGTCACTACTTTGTGCAACACCAAGCAAAAAGAGGGAGAGTCTTTTGCATCATTCTTACAAAGATGGAGAAATCTAGCCAGCAGATGCTCTTGTGAAATTCCACAAAAACAAATGGTAGAGATGTTCACACAAAATGTTAACAAAGAGATTGGTTATGACTTAAGGAAAGCTTGTTTTTCCACCTTCAAGGATGTTATTGAAAAAGGCTTAGCTACAGAAAAGGTCCTAATTGAACAAGGAGTCATCAAGATATTCAAGGAAAACAAAGATGACTTTAAAGGAAAAGACAAGCCAAGATTTTGGAATAAAAACAAGAACACAGTCAATGATGGTTTTGTTGATGCCAACACAGTGCGACCCAAATTCATCTTTTCTGGATCAAATCAAGTGAATACTCAAACAATTGCCAGATCACGAAGGAAGTACACTCCATTGGGAGAACCACTTGAGTCAGTTTTCATGAAGCTTGTGGCAAACAAGGTAATCACAGTTCCAGACTTTCCTCCATATGAACCAAAGGTTAAACCAAATTGGTGGAACAATGATAAGTATTGTGAATTTCATAAGAGCAAGGGTCATAAGACAGGAAATTGTCATCGATGGAAGAACATCATACAAGATCTCATTGATAGAGGTAACATTGAGATTGAAGGACACTCATCCAATCAAGAACATGAGATGTTTAAGGAACCATTCCCAAAACATGAAAAGGGAAAAGCTAAAGTCACAGATGATCAAACCAACTATACCAGAGTATCTTACAACTATGATTCAACCATCAATCACATCTCGATGGACAATTATGTCTCTACCATTATCATCAAGGACAAAGCGTCTGAGAATTCTACTCGGAGACCCAGAATTGTCCTAAAAGGTGTTGGATCTTCTTTTGAACCTACCTCTGAATGTCATGTTACAACCCACCGAGGTAAAATCACTTTGCAAGGTGCTCCAACTAAAAACACCGCTTCTTCATCAACCAAACCTGAGTATGACCTTGTAGAACAGTTAGGGAAGACACCCGCGCTCATCTCCATCCTTGAGCTATTACGCATATCTCCCGCACATAAAGCCATTCTTGACAAAATCTTGAGAGATACTGTTGTTCCTACTGATCTGAACGTGGACTAGTTTCAAGCCATGGTGGGACACCTTTCCATTCCACACTACCTTACTTTCACAGAAGCCGATGATGCCTCCGTAAGTCAACCACATAATGCACCATTACACATTGAAGCCTTCATACACAAACATCGAATAAAAAGAGTCCTGATAGATGGAGGAGCAGGTCTAAACATTTGCACATTAAGCACTATTACACAATTGGGATATTCTGATAAAGCTGTGAATTCTACAAATCAAATCACCATTAAGGCATATGATGATGAAGAGCGTTCATCCAAGGGCACAGTCACCTTACCTCTTAGAGTTGGGCTAGTTACAAAGGATGTGGTTTGTCAAGTCCTAGATTTAGATCTCACTTATAACATATTGCTAGGACGCCCTTGGATTCATGAAATGAGGGCAGTCCCATCCACATATCACCAATGCATTAAGTTTCCTCATAATGGAGTGGAAGTAACAGTTAACGGTGATCCTAATCCATTCATATACTGCAATAACCTAAAATCAAAGACTGCGACCATCATTCCCAATAATCGTGAGGTTGTTCCTTCATCAGCATACATTGATCCTGAGTCGTTAAAACCTTCAACATCAAAACAAGGTGAGCTTAAAGGCAAGCTTCAAGACAAGGGCATGGGGGAATATACTTTAAATCAGACCATGTACTTATGACAAGTCATGAGTTCCCCAAAAGAATATGGAAGACCACATCCTAACAAGAAAGTATCCATCATAATACTCAAATGGGACCCTACTACCTTTCAAAGATGGGGTGAACTAGAAGAGGAAGATTTATACAAAATGCTTTCAGAGACAATGAAGATGAAACACAAGATCACATCAATCTACCATGTGAGAAATATGGAAAAGGCTTCAAAATTCTACAAAAATTTGGGTATGATGGAAAAAGCCCTCTGGGGTTACGAAAGGAAGGCATCATTGAACCTTTACAACTTGAATTGACTTTCAAAAAGGAACGCTCGAAAGGACTTGGTTTCTTAACTTCCAAGGTCCACACCCAAAGGACAGAAGAAGCCTTACAAATCAAAGCTGCCAATATTCAACAAGAGGATCGCTATTCCACAGATTCCAATGAATGGGAATGGGGTTCTGACAAGTCTTCCAGTGACTACGAGCTCACCGAGATATTTAGAGAGCCAGATGAACCCACAGAAGAAGAGGAATTTTATAACAAGCTCAAAGTTGGTCAAGAAACAACCCATGAGGATTCCACACAGTCCTTGTCTCAAGGTTATAGGTTGAAATCACATAGGATGAGAACACATGTCCTAGAATCCGCTACTAGTGATGATAATTTGGATTCGCTCGCAATCAAGACTGATGAGGAGAGTGCCATTGATGACCTTGATAATTACCTTGACATACCCAAATATAATTGCATCTTCACTCTTAGCTCTGCTAATTTCGAAGACATTAACGGCCTTCCCCTTGTTCACCACCAACTCATTGACTGGGATCATGAAGGACCTGCACAGTTTGACACATTCCAAAATGATGAAGCTTTTATTGACTATCTGGGGATACAAGATGATCTTCCTCCTGGAGACCATAAAGCGGGATACACTATAGAACTCAATAGCGTGGCATATTTTGGTGAGGGTGTCGGACCTTCCAGTCGCAAAAATGTGAAAATAAGAACAAATCAAGGGTCTTATGGTGAAAACCACACTGTGGCGCTGTCTGACCCCAAAAAAGTAAAAAGAAAGGGCGTATCTGAGGGAGAAAACCTCTCTGAGGCACCCGAAGATGGAAGGCTCGACATTCTCCTAGCATCATATGAGGAAAAGTCATCCATGTTGGTAGAGGAGACTATCAAAACAAACATTGGTACAGAAGAGGTTCCACACAACATATTCCTAGCTCAATCATTGACAGAGTCTGAAAGGTCAAAATTCATAAGTTTCTTCAAAGAACGACAAATCAACTTTGCCTGGTCATATGCTGATATTCCTAGATTGGATCTGGATTTGGTAATGCATCATTTGATAGTCAAACCGGAGGCAAAACCAGTAAAACAAAATTTAAGAAAAATGCATCCACAAGTGGCATTACTAGTCAAAGCAGAACTTGAGAAGTTATTGGATGTCGGATTCATACGCCCAATCGATTATCCCGAATGGATCTCCAACTTAGTGCATGCCAATAAACCAGATCGCAACATCAGAATTTGCACAGATTTCAGAGACATCAACAAAGCTTGTCCAAAGGATGACTTCCCATTACCAAATATTGACTTGATTGTTGATCTCACAGCAGGTCATGAAATGTTATCATTGATGGATGGATTCTCTAGTTATAATCAAATAAGGATCGCGCCCGAGGATCAACACAAAACATCATTTACTTGTCCGTGGGGAACTTTCTGCTGGAATGTCATGCCTTTCGGGCTAAAGAATGCAGGTGCTACATATCAAAGAGCCATGACTACTATCTTTCATGATCTCATGCACGTAACCGTGGAAGATTATGTTGACAACCTCTTGGGCAAATCAATAAACGGAAATATACATTTGGACATACTTTCAGTCATCTTTGATCGGTTGGAAAAATACAAAGTAAGATTAAACCCCAAGAAATGTGTCTTTGGAGTAACCTCCGGGAAGCTCCTAGGATTCATTGTATCCAAAAGAGGAATTGAAGCTGATCCAGCAAAAGTCAAGGCAATCTTGGAGATGCAACCACCACTAAATATCAGTCAACTTCGATCCTTACAAGGCAGACTCCAGTCCATCCGAAGATTCATAGCACAACTTGCAGATAAGTGTAATCCTTTTCAACACCTGTTACATAAAAACATCAAATTCAAATGGGATGATAACTGTCAACAGGCTTTCCAGATGCTCAAAGATTATCTTCTAAATCTGCCAGTTTTGATGCCACCAGTTCCAGATCAACCACTGTTACTATACATATCAGCTACTCCAACAACACTGGGGGCACTCTTAGCACAACAAATTGCTGAGGGCAAAGAAAAAGCAGTACACTATATCAGTCGCACATTGGTGGGATATGAGCTAAACTACACACCAATTGAGCGTGCATGTCTCGCCGTGGTCTTTGCTTCGCAAAAATTATGACATTACATGCTTACTCATAAGACCAAGTTAGTTGCAAGGATAGACCCATTGAAATACCTTCTCAATAAAGCAACACTTACGGGGCGACTGGCCAAATGGGTAATGATCCTAAGTGAATTCGACATCGAGTATGTGGACAGAAAAGCAATAAAAGGACAAGCCATTGTAGATCAATTAGTAGATGCTCCCATGATAGATGATGTTCCTCTAAGTTCAGAATTTCTAGATGAATCCATTTTGACAATGTCACATGCAAGGCCATGGCAATTGTACTTCGATGGCTCATACACACAGCATGGGGCAGGAGCTGGCATCCTCTTTATAACTCCTCAAGGGGATTCTATACCAAAATCATACCACTTATCATTTCCTTGCACTAACAATATAGTGGAATATGAGGCATTAACAACAGGATTACGAATTGTAGTTCAATGGAAGATCCAGGAACTTCGTGTTTTTGGGGACTCCCAGCTTGTCATCCGTCAAGCAAATGATGATTACCAAACAACAGATGAAAAATTAATGTCTTATAAACAAATGGTGGATGACCTGAAACAACACTTTACAAAGATAGACTTTGAGCAGATACCAAGAGAGCATAATCGCGCCGCAGATGCCATGGCTACAATTGCTTCCCTAATTGATTTACCTCCAAACGAGACCCGCTATGAGTTCTTGGTGGATAACCTTTTGGTTCCTTCACATGAGATCATGCCTACTGAGACGATATGTGTTGTCGGTCTTGAATCCCAGTTATATGGTTCCATTTTCACATACCTACGTGACAATACTCTACCTCCTGATCTATCAAATAACCAACGTCGCACTTTCATTTGCCAATCCTCTTGATATGTCATTTTAGCTAATATCCTATACCGGCGAGGTCTAGATGGTACTCTTCTTAGATGTTTAGAAAGTGATGAAGCTCAGATTGCATTACGTGAAGTGCATGAAGGGATATGTGGTCCACATGCTAGTGGTCCTACCTTGGCCAAGAAACTCATCAGGACTGGATATTATTGGCCCAATATGGAAAAAGACTCATATCAGTTTGTCAAGAAATGTAAGCAATGTCAAATTCATGGAGACCTCATACATGCGCCAGCACAAGAACTTCAACCAATTGCATCTCCTTGGCCCTTTTGTCAGTGGGGACTCGATCTCATAAGAAAGATTCACCCTCCTTCTTCCAATGGTCATAAATTCATTATCACTGCCACAAAGTATTTCACAAAATGGATTGAAGCCGTGCCTCTCACACAAGTCACAGGAAAATAGATTGCTACATTCATCCTCAACTATATCATTTGCCGATACGGTATTCCTGTTTCCATTATCACTGATAACGGTCGTCCCTTCAAAAATCAGGATGTTCGTGAACTCTGTGATCGCTTCCATATTTCCCATCGTATCTCCACACCATATTACCCCCAAGGTAATGGTCAAGCTGAGGCATATAATAAAACAATCCTTAAAATCCTAAAGAAGACAGTCGATGATGCTGGTCGTAATTGGCATATCCAACTTAATCCTGCACTTTGGGCCTACCGCACAAGTGTCCGCACACCTACAGGAGCTACACCCTATTCACTTGTCTATGGAACTGAAGCCATCTTGTCTATTGAGGTCGAGCTACCCTCTTTACGGGTTTCTTTGCAAAACATCATCAGTGATGAAGACTATAGGGTCTCTCGCTTACAAGAGCTTGAATTACTGGATGAACGAAGACAAACTGCTTTTAATCATCTCAAAGCTTACCAACAACTAATGAGTCGCAGCTACAATCACAAGGTCAAGCCTCGCACATTTGAGGTAGGAGATTTGGTCCTCAGAGAAAATCCCAAAAATCAGCAAGACAGAGAGAAGAAGGGCAAGTTCAAACCAAATTGGCTTGGTCCTTACATCATTACAGCAGCATATGGATCTGGGGCATATCAGCTCTCAACTACAGAAGGTGAACCTTTGGAGGATCCTATCAACAGCATGCACCTTCACAGGTTTTACACATAGCTCTTTGGAATATCCTAATTCAAAAATACAAAAAAATCAAAAATTTCAAAAAATACAAAAAAAATTATAAAAAAAATAAAAATCATTACTTGGTGAAAACCTGGCAAACAAGTGCCTTGTGACACAAAAAACATTGAAAAATCGAAAAAAGTAAAGAGAAATAATTTCGTCCAACGGTGAAAACCACTTCGGTGGCGCCCTGGGCAAGTACCATGGTGAAAACTGGGTTATCGGCGCCATGTGTAGAGACATTGCTCCTCCCTCCTTCAGGATTCTCTTTCATCACTTCACTTTGCACACACTCACGACCAATTCATTCATAATAAACTTACCCATTCCCATCATGGCTTGTTATTGATCTACCCAATATTGGTTAGCCATTCATAATAAACCTCCCTTTTCATCCCTTTCCATCCATAATAAATCAGATCCTATCTGTGGCTAAGGCAAAATCCTACGTCTAGTAATGGGTGTGGAACTGAGAACATCACATGTTTCGAGGAGTATAGTTTCTTCCAGCTTCCTTCAGTCTATCCGCGCACAATCCGCAATAAAGCAACATTTGCATCACAAATCTGCAATAAAGTTTCATCTTCTCCACAATAAAGTATCGGTTTCATGGATTCAGTCAGTTTCAGATGAGACACAGCAGCAACAATGGGCTTCAACAAATCAAATCTTTCAACAGACTCAGACAACATTATGGTTGAGTGCTATCTATCCTTTTTGTGAAAGTAAACATTGTGACCACAATCAAATAAGACTTATACAAGTGACAAGAGACACTAAATTTGAGGACTACAGTGGATGTTGGTGTCAAGTCTTGGTTTTCTTTTGATTTCATCTTTTTTTTGGTGACATGTCTTTTAGCTTTTCCGGGATGTCTTTGACTAGAGATTCTATCTCCAGGATGTTTTTGACTAGAAAGGCGAGGATGGGGTATTGTCACCTATTTGTATTTGCTGTCTGTGGATTGTCTTTTAGTAATGCTATGACTTGTCCAAGGATATGAGGACACTGAGAGTCTAGTGTGAACTGGGGCATTCCTTGTTTGTGACTGTCTTATCTCCATGCAAATAGGTACAATGACTTTCTGGGTCAAACATATGCCTCGATTGTCATAACCTACTTGCCATAATAAAGCTCAATGATGATAATGCACAAGAAGCTCTTTCACTTTCATATCTTCTATCTTTCATCCCACTTTCTTGATTGACTTCCATTGTCCTTCTCAGGTCTGCGTAGCCTACTATCACATGACTGAGTATAATGACACACCAAAAACATTTGCATTTCATGTAGTTGCACCTACATTACCACATATAAGCATTTCATACATACATATAGATATCACATCCTGCACACAACACCTGTTAGCACAAATTACATTTGCATTATCATATTCATTTGCACTACATACATTCACATTTGCATTGGCATAACATATAAAAACATAAAAGAACAAATATTGCATTACATCATATAAATATTTGCATCCATAGCATAAAACAAACATCACATAAGAACATCTCATCACATAGGTACGCATGCATATAGCTGCCGCAAAGATGAATCATCTCATATATATATATATATATATATCTATATATATATATATATATATATATATATATATATATATATATATATATATATATATATATATATATATATATAAAGTGTCATGATACAATGATGTCAAAATCATATGGCTACAAAAGCACCCGCAGGTGTCTACATCATCATACAAAAATGGTACAATACTGATACATAGGGAGCCCTCTTCGACTATGATGAACTCCCTCCCTCGGAGCTGCCTAGCCTTGATGGAATCTGAGCCCCTGAAGGACCCACTCCAGGATCATCCCTCCTATATCCTCTATCTAGTGGTGGTGGAGGACCCATAACCCCACCACTTGATGCCTATCTCCTCCGACTCCCTCCCATAGTTGTCGCTATACGCGACGGTCTATGGAAGCTCCTCGCCCGCTGATCCGCTGGCACTGCACCATAATAGAGATCCCGCCAGTAGGCAATCTCCTCCCCAGCCCGCAGGACATAAGCATATCCTACCCCTGTGTCCTTCGTTGCCTGTCTCCCCGCCCTCAGCGCTGTCTCAACCTCTGTATAATGCTGAATATCCTGATCCCGCTCCCACTCAGTATCTCTGAGCCTCCTCCTGAGCCAATCCCCCTCCCTCTCCAACTCTTGGATCTCATCTGCCTATCCCTGGTAGATCTCCCTTAGCTCTATCAGCTCATCCTCCTCTACGTCAGCCCCCTCCGCCTCTGCCTATGGCTCCCCCTGTACGGGTGCCTGCCCCTATGCCTGTACCTATACTGGTACCTATCCCTGTATATGTCCCTGTCCTTGTACCTGTACCTATTTGGGACCCTATGCTGCTAGCACCTATAGCGGCAATCCACCGCGACCCCTCACCACCTGAGCACGTCTCTCCTCTCCACCCTCCCTCCGAGGTGCAACCCTCCTCTCTCCAACTGCTCCCCTCCTCCTTTGTCGGCCTCTGCCCCCATCACCTCCACCATCATCATCATCCCCACCCCCATCTCCATCCAATGGCTCTCCCAGATCCGTCAAGCATGGGAAGGGATGCTCCGCCTAGTATGTTGTGTACTCAGCATCCATGCCGACATCCTCAATCTCTGGCCACATGTCCCAGGGTAGGGGCATCATCTCTACCAGCTATGTAACAGCCTGATCATATGACAGCAAGGGCCCAAACTGTGCCTGATCTCTGATAGTCCGTGCATACATGCCTGAGCCCCGTGGCATCCTCTGGATCCTGCCAAACTGTCGGCCAACCCTGTCCACTAGCTGCCTCTCCAGCACATAGGGCGTCCACCCAATCAGATACCTACTCCAGAAGGTGTAAGGAAGCTCAACTGCATTGTCCTCCCATTACTCGCATCCCAAATATGGCCTCCATATGACCAAATCGATATCATCTATCACCCACCGCCAGTGCTCCAACTTGCCAATCCGTGGCTGCGACATGATCATATCATACAAATGCACAAAACTGCGTCCATGACCCCTGCCTCTGAAGTGTATCGGCCTCATCATTGGCAGATGCTCATAAGCCCACACCTGCAGCAATGTCACCGCGCAGCCCAATCCCACTGATCCATGGTATACGAACTGATGCAGCTCATAGTAGAGGTGTGCCAGCACACACGGTCCCCAAGCATATCTGGTGTGTTGCCTCACCAGTGTCCCCAGTGCTCCTCCCCAACCCACAGCCAACCCCTGTGTCGCCCTATCGGGACATAGGAACCCACTGATCGCTCCTCCTACCACTACTGGCAGCGCTAGCCCTGTGGCTGTCATAGTGTCCCACGCCACATGTCCGACCCTCATCTCCAGTCCTGGGTCCTGGAATACTCATCTCAGGGCCTCCCTGTCTCCATCTCGATCGTATGGGATCAACTCCCCATTGATCGGTATCCTCAGTATCCTATATACATCCTCCGGGGTGACTGTCATATCACCCATCGGCAAATGAAATGTACAAGTCTCGGAGTGCCATCTCTCTGCCAGCGCAGTCAACAGTCCCATGTTCGCCCGAAACTCAGGCACATACAGAACATGTCTCAATCCCATCTCCTCAATAGCCGCTTGGTCCTCGAAGGTCAGCTCAGGTCGCAACCTCTGAGTCGACGGGAATCTCTCCCGTGACTCCAGCATCGGCAAATACTCCTGCAATCAAGCAAATCACTCATGTCAGCCATAGTGGCATTCACTGTTCATCACAAAATGCTACTTTTTTATCTAAATACATATGACATTCTATCCTAGTGACACTCACTGTTCATCACAAAGTGTTACTTCTATCCTAGTGGTACTCCCTGTTCATCACAAAGTACTACGTGTGTGACACTCACTGTTCATCACAAAGTGTTACTCACATTTGCACTCCCTGTTCATCACAAAGTGCTGCTCATATTTTAGTACTCCCTGTTCATCACAAAGTACTCTATCTTGGTACTCACTGTTCATCACAAAGTGCCTTGATCTATCCTAGTCTTCACTAGAGGACCTGCTTGAGTGTATCCTCTCAGTAGCTTATCCAATCGACAACGTATGTTCATCACAGAACTGCCGATTTGACCTAGAAGACAAAACTTCACACAAACGTGCTTAAAGACTGCACAGACGCGCCTGACAAACATAGACGTGCCTATGCTCTGCACAGACGCACCTGGACGACACAAACGTGCCTTCTTGGCATAGACGCGACTAACCATCACAAACGCGGCCGCATTTGACACAGACGCAGTTCCAAACGCAGACGCGCCTGGCACAAACACAGACGTGCCTTGCGAGCACAGACGCGCCTAGCACCAATGCAGACGTGCCTGGACATTTTTGGACATTTTTTGGACCCTAGTCTAAGCGCATTTATTTCCCTATCTACCATGCATTTATGACAAAATTAAATGAATCAAAGTATGAGGAGGTCTTACGGTACTTACTGGCTCTCTTGCCTCTGTTGGCCTCTAAAATCAGCGAATGCGATCAAATCTATGAATGAAGGCCATCGCTGCTGACTGCTGCTGCTCTTTTTTCGCTCTGCAATCTGCTCTCGTGGATGTCTAGATGACAATGAGGATGTATTTTCCCCCCGTGGTCTATCTTATAGCCTACCCTAGCCCTCGCCCTCATTTCCTGAGTCAGTCTTCTTTATCCCATGACTCTGTCACTTTACCCGGTCAGTCCATTCTAACCTTTCTTTCTTATCGAGAGATTGTCTGCAATCTTTCTAGACATTTTCATCCAATCTCTTGAGGGGGCATATCATTCCCATCTTGGGGCAACTCTGTATCAGTTCATATTATCTTCTTTGAAACAACACGACAAGCCGCATTGTCTCAAAGAGGGGCAAAATGTAGACACCCAAAATTGTCCAGTCTAATTAAATAAATATTTTTATTTATTTAATTATCTAAGTCTAATTCTTCTATTAATTAAATAAATCTTTATTTATTTAATTAATTCATTTATCCTCTTCTAGCCTTATTTCTCATTTAAATAAATACTTTTATTTATTTAAATTATCATTTTTCTAAATTAAATAAATATTTTATTTACTTAATTATCCCACTTCTTCTATTAATTAAATAAATATTTATTTATTTAATTAATTCATTAACCTTTTCTACCCATGACACATGTCATTCATCTCTTAATTCATACACTACCTACCCTTTCATTATTTTATTATTTCTTTTACCTACCCTCTAATCATAGCCGACCCCCTTTTACACCTCTCAATCTTATCCCTCCATTTCTTATAGTGTCTTTTATATAAGGAGATGCTTCCCTCATTATCAAACCCTAATCAATTATTCTAATCAATCATTCTAACTACTTGATCAATTGACTACTTGGCATATGCGATCCTACTTGCAACCACATTCTGTTCTTTGTTGAGCTCTTGTGCACATAAAATCTGAGAGCAAATATATCAAGCAAGATCAATGGAGATAGGAAGAATGGAGATCCAAACCCTATTGGACATGTGATGGTATAATCTTTGTGATTTCGTTTGATTTGCATTGTCTTAGGTAATCTTCATATGTTATGGTGGATCTTTGTTGTTGTTAGGCTAGGGTTTTGTGGTTGAATTCATTTAGCCTTTCAATATCGTTATTATTGTTATCCATTTTCACCATATACACTAATAATCCCACCTCTGGGTTTGAATACACTCCTTTAATAATTATCTAATTATAAAAGTGTATAAGATATCCCTAGCAACAAAGCTTAGATATGTAATATCCACATCATATATAATTATATTTGGGATAGTTATCTATCCATTTCTATTTGTTTTATAGCACATATATTTGGATCACATCATAGAAAGGGGGATCCTAATATTTGTTTAAATTTTTTATGCGTGAGGTAAAGTCTTTGATAAGTTATTTCCAAGAATCTTAAAGGACTATTTTATGTCATGGTTCTATTATTTCAAGACATTAATTCCATATACTCCTTTAATGAGCCAACTACTACTTTTTAATGATATTTTCATATTAAAATAGATTTGAAATAATTATGAAAAATGTAATTGAATTTGCTCAAAGACGTAATATCATTATTCACTTCCAATCTTTATATTGTGAAATTAAAAAATTAATTTGATAATGATAAGATATGAACTACATCTTTTGATTCTCATTCTTCCTTTAAAACTAGTATTTAATTGGCTAAATATTAATTTTAGAGTGATCTAATAAATAAATATTTATTAATTCCACCTCACTCTTTCACTTTCCCAATTCGCTCCACTTAACTTCACTAACCTGAGTCTATTTCTCTCTCCACTTGGAAATGACACCTTTCTTATTTTGCTTCACTCAACTCATCCTCACATTTGATCTTGTCCATTAATTGAAACTGATCTTGTTTGTCCAATTAATCTTCAAAATCTATAAATTGAGGTCTCATTTCTCATCTTCATAATCACGATCCTTCGAATATCCTCGCGATCACATTGTCGAATCACTCTTGCTTGCTGCATATGTTCACTCACCTATTTGAGAGCAACACCACATTAGAGGAGAAAGAAGAAATAATGAAGCCACAACAAAGGAATGCAATGAGTTTGATGTTATTTTGAGTTTTATTTCATTTTTCATTTCATTTTGATAGCTCTATCGGTTTGATTTTGGTTACGTTTTCATGATATTTGGCTTTCGTGGTTGCCTTTTGATATCATGTTTGTTTCTAGCCATTTTCCTAGTCGACATTTTGGTGAACTCAATGTGAAATACATCAAAATATAATGAAATTGTGAGTTTCCTGATTGCATGCAGGTGATAAGATATGGATTTAGTTTTCTATGCAATTTGGACTCAGATTTGGACAATTGAGAGCCAAATCTACACATTTGAGCCTTAAAGTTGTGCAGTTGAGCTCTAGAACTGTGCAATTTAGCCCCAAAACTACATAGTTGACCATTATAGTTGCACAATTGATCTTTGTTTCTACACAATTGACTTCTCTTTCTATGTAGTTATTCTCATTTTTGGATATTTTGATTATTGTTTGCATGTAGGGTTTCCTTTGTTCTTGGTTCCTATTAAGTTTATCAAATCTGCTAGTTTGATAAGGCTAAAATGAACCCTACAATTCTCACTTAGCCTAATTACCGAATCAATTGACAATAATTTCTCATTTCATGTTGCTAATAGGTTAAAATGAAAATCATCTAGCCTATTTAGTAGATCAAATTGACAACAATTTCTCATTTCATTTTGCTAAGTGTTGAAAATGAACATCATCTAGCTTAATTAGGGTTTCAAATTGATAACAAATTCACATTTCATTTTGATAACTGGTTAAAATGAATCCTACAATTTTCATCTACATTAAATTGGACACTTATAGTTGGATTTGTTCATTTTTGGTCAATTAATGTTATCATAATGTTTGATTTAGGGTTTCATTCAATCATCTACATGTTTTGATAAATTGTACCTTTCTGTTGCACATTTGTGTGTGATTCCTACACAATTGTGAGTAATTCTTCACATTTGTGAGAGATAACTGCACATTTGAGAACTGTTTCTATGTAGTTGTGTCATAATTTTGTGCATTTGAGCCCTAAAACTGTGCATTCGACTGGTGAAAAGTGATTTTATGTTTTGATTTGCCATTCAAATTTACAAGTTTCTAATTTTGTTAGTATGAAAAGGTTTCGATGTTACCAGTGTTTTCTTTGGCATTGTGGTTGTAGACACATAAATCTGTCCATTAAATTAAATAAATATTTAATATTTGTTTAATGCACTAATGTTCTTCTATTAATTAAATTTACATTTAATTAATTCATTTCAAACCATTCTACTATTTTAATTAAAAATTTCATAAATTTATTTAAATTAAAATCACTAACTATTGTCCAACTATTAAATAAATTGCTAAATTTATTTAATCGTCCCCTTTCCTCTCATTTAACAAAATTAAACATTTATTTAAAATGCACAATCAAAACCCCTATTTAAATAAATGAATATTTATTTAAAATACTCATCCACTTGCAAAATGCAAGTTGCACAATTGATTGAAATAAATAAATTTTATTTCAATTAAAATCCTAAAATCCATCCCACTTGCATTCTCCTCTAAAAACCTACTTGCACACTAACCCTTCTTCTAAATTCTTCTAATCTTTTATAATTTAGCCCTAATACTCTTCTAAACATTTACATTCCTAAAACTAGGGGATTAGGGAGGAATCACTTCTCAAAAGCATTAAGAGTTTTCTCCCTTCCACAAGTTAACCCCCAAAGTCTTCTTAAGCCTTAAAGGTTTTTATCTAATCCACCCACCTTTGACCCTTGGTTATAGACTTTTCCTCTAACTCAACCATCCATTTAACCCTCAAGTCTCTTCAAGCATTCAATGCTTTGACCATGGTTACCCTTTACCCCTTGCACATGCATTTACCCATTGGATAATAGCTTTATCCAATAACTCAACCACACGAGGTTACCCTCATGTCCTCTCAAGAATTTAATGCTTCTTCCCTCTCCTCTCAAGCCCTCTTATGATGCCACTTGTCACCATGGAATTGGTGGAAATTGCAAACATGGATTGAGGATCAAGCCCTCCTCACGCAATCCTAGCCCTTGCTAAGCAAAATCAATCTTGACCCTTCAATTGTCCATTTTTCTTATTAAAGGAACCCTCATCCTCAAGCAAAGGAAAAATAATTTTTAAGCATTGTTACTATATTGGCATAGACACTCATATTTACCTTTCTCATAGCAATTCTATTTGTGCATTTGCATAGCAATAGAAGTTCATTTTCAGCCATTCAACCCTTCATTTGGCATCCATGGCTACATACTAAAACTGAGAGCTACACTCAAGCATTGCATTTTGGATCATGGAGAGGAGAAGAACAAGGGAGAGACATCAAAGATCACAATGGGAGCATCATAGGGAGTTTCTAGCTCTTATTTATATATGCTATGCTTCTATTGTTTGCTCTTTATCTCTTTTGGTATGCATTTGGAAATTTTAGTTCATTTGGTTTTTAGTTTTGGTTGAGACTAACTTATTGACATTTGAGATTTGTTTTTGTGTGTTCCCTTTCATGTGCATCAGTTGCAATTGTCAAATGTAGATTTGATGAAAACCTACTAATGAGTTTGATGCGAGGCACTTCACAAAGACCTGGATTTCAAGCATTTCATGTTTGTTTTATAGTTTAGAATACACTTACTTTGCTAAATGAACAAATGTGTTTGAAATTATCTTGTACGCTTGCACTACGTAGGGTGGACCTATTGTTTCACTTAGTATCCTCTCCCCTTTATTGGGTGTAAGAGAAAAGTATCAAAGATGCCCAATTTTTTCTTTTGTAGAAAAGAGTTCTCCTTGGTGGGAAAAAGTAGTCCCCAAGGGATGAATCTAAGTGGTAATTTATTTTGGTCCACTATATAAATGGCCCAGGCTAAAGCCAAAGCTACATGGTAATAAATATACCGACAATTCCCCAATACATACACTCATGTCAGGTATATCAAACCCCTTTTATAAGGGTTGGGATAGGCTCTTAAGTGATTCATTTTTGCATGTATAAACATCAAGCCCCCAAAGTTCTTCCATTACATGAACCAATTATTTTGGCAACCCAAATCCCATATTTGTTGATTTAGGGAGTGCACATCGTACCCTCAAGATACCCTCCATGTACCTTGCATTGTGAAATAGAAAACTCCTCGATTACAAGGTTCTTGATCCTTTAGGGTAAGAGAAAAGGTGTGTCGGTGCCATGTTGGGGGAGTGAGTTCCACATGATATCTATCTATTCATAGTATTTGTAATATTCTATTGTGAAGATCTCAAAATATATCAACCATTTCTAGCCTAGTTGGAAATGTTTGTGAATGTTTCCGAATTGTCAAGACCAGTGATTTCAAAAATGGGTAATCTAGGCCCCTTGGATCTTACTTTGATTTTTTAGAGTCAAACGACCATTCTACTTGAATTTCCTTATGTGAGTGTTAATTTTTTTTCCAATCAAAATACAATTCACTCAAATCTCAAACAACTATCCAATCACGATTGTCACAACCAATCAGTTTCAAAACTTTGTCCACCTCAAAAACCAAACATTTGTGATCAAAATGTCAAAAACTTTGAGAACTTAATTTCAATCTTGCATTTTCATTCAACCACCATTTTTCTAAGTCTTAAGTTCATTATTTCATTGTCTCAATTCTAGGTCATTGCGTAGTCGAATCTCAAAATCTTACATTGCATTTCCTTAGCGCATGTCCTTAGATTGCATTTAGATTCCCAAAATTAGGCTTTGAAGATCCCAAAGATAAAGTCTTAAGGTCAAATCCTAGGTTACTGTTAAGCAGTCTAGACCTTGTAAAACTTTATCCTTCATCATTATCACCAAGTCAAACCCTAACTCATCAGTCTAGTGATGGGTACAACTTTGTATTTTTTACATCATTTTATCCTTTTGATTCTTTAAGGTCTTTACTTCATTTTAGTCTCTTAGGGCTACGTCTATATATTTGCATTCCTAGGGTCTTCAAAATATCAAAAATCCCAAAAACATAGGTTGCATTTGTCATCCTTAAGTACATTTGTCCATTTTGAAAATCTCAAAAATTCCAAAAAAATAGGGTTGCATTTGTCATCCTTAGTAGCATTTCAGTTCATTGAAACTCTCAAAATAAACATGATGAATTGGCGTTACTAGTATCGTAGAGAAGATAACCCTCCAATTGAAATTCCATCATTCCCATATCATCCTTCCACCTCTCATGGGACCATATCATCACAATCAAACAATCAATCATGTCAATACAACTTTTACATGTCCCAAAACTTGGATCCAACTTATCATGACGTTACAAATGTCATCCCTATTTCTTCATCACTAGAAGAAAAACTAGCTCAAGAAATAGATCTTAGAATAAAAAGTGGAAAACGATGAAAAGATTAGATCCCAAATGACCAAACTACTTCAAAAATTTAAAGGTCCAAATCAAAATTTTGAGTTAGTTGACATACAAGCTCTCATCTCACAATCAGACATATCGACTCTTATATCACAAATAGACATGAATAAACAATTTCAGACAATGACCACAAGCTTTAACCAAGTCCCAAGTAAAACCTCATTCAACCAAGTCCCAAATCAAACCTTATTTGATCAAATCCTAGATCAAACCTCATTCAACCAAGTCCCAAATCAAAACTTATTCAACCCAACGAAACTAGAGTTCTACTTGACACAACCATAGGATAATATCATGCAACCTAAGTTTGGTAGAAATCAGCTAGAGCCACCACCAAATTATGAATCAATTTGTATTCCAATGCAACCATGTGTTTATCAAGCAACCACACAACTCCCAATACTACAAGTAATTTTTTGTAAACTATTACAAGGTGTGCACCCTTGGTCTCTGTGCAACACAAGTGGTGGGTTTGCAACATGGATTAACTACCTCCCATGGATTCTATGTGTCTGGTGGTTGTAGCAGGCATTGGCAGGTTGATCTTTTGGTGCAACAACAACCATACCCAACAAATGGTATCAGAGCTAGGTTGCAGGTTAAAACCCTGCTTGTGCTGAGGGGGAGATTGTTGCAAGGTGTACACCCTTGTTCTCTATGCAACACAAGCAGTGGGTTTGCAATATGGCTTAACCACCTCCCGTGGATTCTATGTGTCTGGTGGTTGTAGTGGGCATTAACAAGTTGACCTTTTGGTGCAACGAAAACCATACCCAACATAAACAAGTCAACCCCTACCAAGGTCACATACAATTTCACAACCGACTTTGCCTCCAGTTGTATCACATGTTAGTGAACATCCTCTTATGTCCTCAGATACACCATCAAGGGTGTTCCAAGATAAACACAAGTGTAGTTACAAACACACCACCCTTTAGACATCGACTAAACATAGTCAATGTGTCACCCATTGTACAACAAGTTCAATCAACAAATACCTTACAACACACAAACATCGAAGTGATTCACAAACAAGATCACCCAAAAAATAAAAATTACACAAAAAATTCCTTCAAAAACTAGTTTTTACAGAGAGGACTATTTCCAAATATGATCATCTACCCATGTCTATAAATGACCCATTTCAAATTAATCACACCAATGACATACCCACCTTACATCAAGAGATTTCTCCTCAAGTAGCCTCCATATCTCCCACCATTTCCTCATCCCATAACAAGAGAAATCTACACTATCTCCATCAAATTATACGTCCAATGATGCAACCTCCCAAGGGCTATCCATAATAGGTTTCCAATCTAATTTAATTCATTATGAAAATGCCTTCCATTCTTCAAAAATACAAGACCCAATGCCACCATATACTATCATTCTAAAGAGTCCCATTCAAAGTCCACCTCCCTCAAGTCAAAACATTGAATCCTTTTTAGAATCCCCCATACATATGCAAAATTGTATCCCATGTCAAGAGGATAATACAAAGAAGAAAGAAACAAGTCCTCAAATAAATCAAGATCCTAAAAATTTATCATTACATCCAATTGTTGACCAGGATCCCACCTTCCCATACTCTCATGATGATCCCGCTGTCCCTGTCCATCCTATCCAAGATGATCCCTTTTTGTCTCAAGAACATAGTGTCCTTCCAAATCCTGTTGACACTCCACTTTCTAAGAAAGATCATGACGTCCCTTCCATCCTTCCCAATGATTCCATCCAAAATCAAGAGCAAAACACACTTAAAATGGAGTTCCATGTGTTGTCCTCATTTTTGGCTATCTAAAAAAAAGACAACCCCTACAAATTTTGTCCAATTTGTAGTCCACGTGCTCTATGCATGCTTTTCGAGGTAGTATTTTTTCCCCCTTGTATGTGATTTAGGACCCTTGATTCTTGATTTGAAGGTTCTGGTCCTTTTCTAGGCCTTTTAAGTTTGTTTTGTGTTTTGTTGTAAATTGGGGCTACAACCCCGAATTACACTTCTCTTCAAAAAATTTAGTCTGGTGCAAATCGGGTTTGTAACCCCGTTTTACACCGTTTCATCACCAAGTCCTTTTTTTGGTGTAATTTGGGGTTATAACCCTGACCTACACTAAGTTCTCCCATTTTGGTGTAAGTCAAAGTTACAAGACTGCATTGGTGAAGAATGTTAGAAACAAGACAAGGCTCCAAAGACTTAGTTATTTTTATGCATATCTAGTCTAGTGTCATTTTGTATTCAAGTTTTTGCATCTAGAACTTGCATGTGTCCTAAGTCAAATCGAATTATACCTTTGACTTGGTCACAAATTAGTTGTAACTTTCCTATTTTCATGTTGCACCTCTCCTCTATATATATCAGGTTGCTTATTGTAATAAGGATCTTTTGGAGGATCTGGAACATTAGGAATCTTTAATATATATGCTCCAAACTCTGTTGAAGTCAAGACAAAAAGTAAAACTTTGTGTTCCTATTGTTATTTTGCAAACTTGATCGATAAGAAGAAAGCTTTGACATCCAAAATTTGTGTTGGATTCATTTGTGGTTTATGGTGAGAGTTTTCTTATGTCATTCTTGTTGTAAATTCTTATTTTGCTCAAGTAAAGGTGTTGTTGAGGAAATATTGTTAAAGAGTAGAAACAATTGTTGGTTTGTGGACTTTGTGTCATATTTTAGCTTTTGTTTATTATGATTAATAGAAAGATATAATAACTTGAAGACTTTGAGCTTCATATTGTTATTTCAAGAAAAGATTATCAAAAGTTGTAATAGGATATCAAGATAAAGACTTTGTGCTTTACTTTGTTGTCTTAGTACACAATTGTGGGCTACATAAGTTATTTGTAAAAGGTTGATAGGATTATAATGACTACAATACTTTGAGCTTGAACACTATTTTCCCATCTTGGAAAAGCAACGAGGGAATTTCTGCCTTCATGGAAACTTTGCTTCTTTAATTATTTGTATTTTGATCAATCCTACATTTTGAGTTAATTTGTAATATTGAAAACGTAAGATTTTTTACTGCTCTATATTGTAAATTATTTCTTGAAGAAAGAGGAGAGAATAACATCTATTCTGAAAAAGAGAATACGATTATGTATCACCTAAGCTTAGATTAGAAGTTAGAAGTTGTATTCATTTTTAAATAGATAGAGTAGTAAGTGAAAGGGGGAGCCTTCCCTAAGAAAGTAGGAGAGATTTAATCTCACACACTGTGCTTGAAGCTACAATTTTGTAAACTTCTAGAGTTTGCAAAAATTTTAACCTTGACACAATGATCCCCTTCCAAGTTAAGGTCAAAGTATCCATTCACCTTCATATCTACCACAATATCCCATCATCCCTCTAGATCCCCATCAAGATCCCTCCATCCCCTCATATTCATGTCTTAATCCTCCATGCCCCCCACAAGATTCCATCTCCCTAGATAAACCTATCATTCCTCCTATTCCACCTAAATAATCATCAATCTTCCCTATCCTCCTCATGATATTAACACCTCTATGCAAGTTGTTCATGAACCTCTTACATGGAAAATAAGCTCCTCCACTTGCATTGGGTTTGGTCTACTTCGTGATCCTATCATTTCTTCCATACCATATCCACCTTGAAAAATGGACTCACATATTCTTCCCAAAGCAACGAGTATCCCATTAGTCAAAAGATTCATCAAGCAAAACACCTGAGCCTCAATGAACAAGGTACATTAGAATCCATCCATATCAAAGCAAATCCTTGTTGTCATGGCCTTGGTTATATACCCCGCTCTCAAGATGTTGGTATCCCTACAAAATCTAAGTCCAAGTATACACCTTATTCTTAATCCCTTCCATCCATCTTAGGTCTATATATCCCTCCATCCACTAGCTCACAATCCACATATATTTTCATAAATCAAGATCAACAAAGGCTCATATCTTTGATAACCTTCCACCTATCCAAAAGACCTCCCTATCATTCCTATCCACCCATGAGTCATATTCCTCTTCCAGTAAATTTGGATGCCAAGCATAAAAACCATAAGTCCAGCAATTCACATGCATTTAAGGATCAACATGTCCCATCTAATTGACATAAAAAAACAAAGAAAAATCTGATCCAAAAAAAAAATCCAAAAGGACAAAAAGCCCCATTGAGAAAAAGAAAGAAAATTCAAAAGCCATATGGGTTCCTAAGTTTCTTGTAGAAGTAATGTGCTCCAAGGAATTGCAAAAGAAATAAAAGTTAAAAACTATGTGGATTCCCAAGTGGCTCCTTGAAGCACAACATCCTAATGAAATATTAGAGCTGGCATCCAAAATTTCTATCCCTCCTTCTAAATGTCTTCAACCTTTCCAATCCAATTGGGTCCTTATATCCCAAATATTATAGCCACTCCTCTATCCAAATCTCAAAATCGAAAATCCACTTTTCCTCAATCCCTCCACCACCCCTCAAGGTGCGTGTCAATGTTGATCTTTCTAGCACTTTCCTCCACTCATACACGAGTCTTCCAATATCCCATCCATTATTCAAAATATATTTTCAACCCTTTCATCCTTCTTATCCAAATCTTTATGTAAATCCTTACCCCATTTCATCCAATCATCCATTTCATTATCCTAACAGTGTCTTTGACCATACCTTCATAGGCATAGTTTATTGCAACATGTGTTTCAAGGGTACCATCAAGATGCTTGACACTTGAGTCCTTCCTCAAAACAATAAGACGCTTGAGTCCCTCCTCCATGTCCTATCATGCATCCATTATCTTCCAAAAAGTCATAAATACAAAAAGAAAAAGAGAAGAAAACAAATTAAAAAAGAAGAAAAAATAAATAGAAGCAAAATAAGGAAAAGAAAAGAAAAATGTTGCTTTGATGAAAACCTATCAAATAGGTTTCTTGTGTGACCAAAAAAATAAGTGAAGAGAAATAATTCATCCACTGGTAAAAACCTAACAAATAGGCGCCTTGGGCAAGTACCATGATGAAAACTTGGCAAATAGGTGTCATATGTAATCCATCATCCTTTTTTTCTCTACACTTGGGAGAATTTTTTGTCCATGATGTCCTACCCACTACATCTTCCATCATCCCTCATCCTCCACTATCTTCCATCCTAGCTTCATCCATCTTCCCTTTTTCCATCTTTGATCTTGACAAGAGTAAGGATCTTCATAAGCATCATACATCCTATCAACTTTAACTTATTCACATATTTCAATCCATATCCCTTATCTTATCCATTTCTTGTTTCCATAATCCATTTTCACCTTTGATCTTGCTTATCTTATTTGTATACTATCCACATCCATACTTCTTTTTCCATCCTTGATCTTGATCAAAACTAAGGACAAAAATAAAAATGCAAAAATATGTTTTAAAAAACCTCTTGATATATCCCTTCATGTGGACCACATGCCATTCAATGCACCATGTCATTGCCTTACATTTCCAAATCCCTTAGCTTGGATAAACATCTTATCCCATTGCAAGATAGTCCTAATTGGAAAATAACTCAACTCTGATTCCATATTAAGCTACCTCCATCTTTCTCTTATCCATTTCCATCTCAGAAGTTCATTCATACATTTATAATATTCCTTGCCTTCCTAGACACTGGGGACAAAAAAAATACATCTTAAAAGTCCTGAAAAAATACTTAAAATGAACTAAAGTCTTGAAAAATCCTAAAAATAGGGCACGTATGTCTTGGGTGTCTATGTTGATACATTCACTTTGTGACTATCGCACATACCTCGACCTTTAACATACAATTGTTTCAAGATGGATTGAAGCTTTCCTTGTCTGCAATGTTTCTTCTTTATACAAAGGGATCGCATTATCGCTTTGGATTCATATGTCATGGTGCGATGCATCCATTTGCCATATTAAATAAATCTCTCTAAAGGTAAAGTTCACTTATGCAAGCAAGGCTTCATCATTATTAACTATTTTTCGTCTAATTTTTGCTTCTTACTAACAATTCTTTCATCAATCCTCATGGTCCTCTTGGTTTCGTGCTCTGGTACACAAAAACATATGGATCTTAAATTCATAATATATCAAGGTATAAGAATATCATAATCATGCATCTAATATAGTCATGCCATAGATTGTATACATCATCTCATTCTGCATACACATGTTAGTATCATAATCCATACATTACATGGCGTCATTATATTATATCATCACATCATAACATCATGACATAATATAAGCATTGTCATATAGGAAATAAAACATGAATGTAACATAAGCATCTCATATAGTCACCATCCAATAGTTGCATCATATAGATATCATAAAATGTATCAAAGTACAAAAATCAGAGTATCCGTATCAAGTTGAGCTCACAAGCTTAATACAAAGCAAAAAGTGTCTACAATAAAAGCAAAAGTATTCCTATAATTGGAGGGATCACCCAATGCTCCCTCAATCCTTTTGGCTCGTGTCCTATCCTGAGGATGAAGCTCCTCCTAGTATCCTTGGTCATGGTTGTCCTAACCTAGGAGATCTCATTGGTCCTACATTGCTTTGTGTCCTTCGGGACTGTGTCTTGCTATGCGAACTACTTTGTGCTTGATATGATGGTGCCCTCTGCTTTGGTGGTGCCGTGCCCTCATATAGATCCCTCCAATATATGTCCTCCTTTCATGTCTCTATTAGGGTCTGAAACATCTCTCGTATGCCAAGATCTTTGATACTACTAATGAACTGCTGGATAGCCTCATCTGCTCTCTATGCCCTAGACAAAGCTATGTCTTGAGAAGCTATAAGTGTATCCCACTCTACTATAAATCTATCCCTCTCGGCTATCAGCGATGATCTCTCTATCTCTTGAGCTGCCAGGTCCATTGTCAACTGATCCCTCTTTGCAATCAAAGATGCTCTCTTTGTTTCCCAATCTTTCCTATATGTTGTATCTCGAGAGACTATAAGGGTAGCCCTCTCTATTGTCAATTTGTCCATCTCCACAATCAGAGATGCTCGCTTTGCCTCCCAGGCTACCCTATCTATTGTATCTCAAGAGACTATAAGGGTATCCCTCTCTACAATTAATCTTTCCGTCTCTGCAATCAAATATGCTCGCTCTACATCCCAAGCTATTCAGGTTGCCTCTAAAGTTGCTACCTATCTCTGCAATGTTGTAATATGCTCCCTATGAGTTCTCACTATGGCCCTCAACATAATATCATCAAGGATCTGCTCAACCTCCTCACCCATAGCTATATCCTGCATAGGCTCATCCCATGAAGCCTACACATCGTCTACTTGATCTATCAACATAGGAATAGCACCATGATCACCTCCATCCTCATCATCATCTATCTCCTCATCATCATCATCCTCATCGGTCTCCTCATCCATCTCATCATTTGTCTCCTTGTAATCTTCCTCTTTGACCTCTATCTCTGCCTCATCCTGCCATCTCCTTTGCCTTTATCGCGGTGCCACACTCGAAACTAGTATCTCTAGATTTGTCAATAGTATTGGCCTATGCTTTGCAAACAATCTGTCATACTCTGTTGTGGTACCTGCATCCCTCACATCAAAGATTTCTCCCCACTGTTTGGGTTGTAGTTGATCAAACTTTGCATATGCGACATGAGGTTGATAACTGGTCCCCATGCCCCAACCTCTCTAGATGACTAATAAAAATATGTTGTACTTATCGAGACATCTTGTTGCTCTTTGAATTGTCTTCGTACTCACTCTAGAAACTGTACCTCTACGATCCTCTATTTGGCTATGGTCCATCCAATGAGATATCTCTCTAGTCTATAGTAAGGAGGTGCTTAGCATCATCTACCCAACTAGGGTAATATCTATAGGGTCTCCATGTAAAGTCCTTGAGTCGATCTAAATCATGCCTCCAATATAATATATACCCTAGCAGTCCCTATGATAGTGCATTGACATAGCTATAAACATAAGGAAAACCTAGACATATCTATCTATCTGAAATAGGTTGACAAACGGCTATGTGCTCAAATGCTCAAATTTGTAGTAAACCCGTGTCTATTTTCTACTTGATGCAAATAAAAGTATATCATACCAAGCATACATGGCCCCCATGCGAACACTATCCCATGCATCATAATGTGATCCAATGCTTGAGCCCATCCAATAGAGAACTCGTGACCTCGTTTGTTTGGCGCCACTAAGCTTTCAATGACTATGCTAATGATAATCACTAATCATGAATGATGTTCTTCCATCATCTCCCATCGGATCTCATAATCGACAATACTTATCTCATCCATGTCGCACTTGAATGTCCTGCTCAGAGCTGCCCTCCCATTCAACGACTCATATATCTATAACTCACCATGAATTAGGATCCTCAAAATGCACCACACATCCTCTAGTGTGATTGTCGCCTTGCTAGTTGGGAAATGAAATGAGCACGTCTCTAAATGCCAACACTCACCTAATGCTTGATGAGTCTCCTATTCGTCCTTATCTCGGGCATATAAGTAATGTGATGTAATCCTAGGGCCAAGAGAACATCCCTCTCACGTCTCCTTAGCTGATGGCATAATGACATACACATGGGCCTACTTTCTTGAGTCTGCAGTGCAAGAAGTGTAATCTAAACAAAATGGGGAAAATGTGTCAAGGTTTTTGTTCACAAACTACAATGCTAATTCATGTCCTATTAGGAAAATAGAAAAGTAAATGCAAAGACCTAATTGACAAATACTAGTTGCCCATCCCTATTAGGCAACTGAGTATCCATATTAGGCAATTTCAACTCAATGCAGTCAGATGTTTGATTTACCCCCACTCTTGCATAGAAAAACCCTATAAATGCACAATCAAACCTTATAAATGCGTAATAAAACCTTACAATTGCATAGTTGTGCAATCAACTGCGTAGCTTGTCTAGTCAAGTACATAGGCATCCTATAAAGCATCAAAAAATGTAAAAAAAAAGCCTAGAATTATGTGCACAAATGATGAATTGACAAGTAGGCATAAGAGTACATACCTCTAGTTTCATGCCCTCTGGTTGCCCGTAGCTCCGCACGGATTCGCCATGATGATTCTCCCTTGGAATTTTCACCATCCTCACGTAGTCTTCCTTCCTCCAGAGCTCCAAATTTTCCAAAATTGAGAGTGAAAATGACCTCTTTTACCCCAGCCAAGCCATTTTATACCCCTTTGGAGTGCCTAGAGGGATGTGCATGCTTTCCCGTTTGCGTTGGTCGCTATTTTGTTCGCCTTCTAGGACTTGTATCTTCCTTTTTTAAATTTTGATGTCACTTCCATTGGCATTTTTGGATTCCTAACAGTGTTTTCAACAAATTGGCCTCTTGTTCCAATTTTTGGGCCAATTTTTTTAGGAGGCACCCTTGTAACCCGTTATGGTTGGGGCAATTTTTAATGTGATTTTTCTTTGAAACAATGCTCTAAATCGCATTGTTTCAAAGAGGGGTAAAATGTAGACACTAAAAAATGGTCAACACTTGCAATTCCCCTTTTTAACATGTCTTCCTATCATGCATTTTGTATCTACCATTTGTGGATGCTATGTCATTCTTGTGTCCTCTAATTTGATCACTTCCTATCGATTTCCTATCATTTTGACCTAAACTTCTCTTCTTGTCCATTTGATTAAATGATTCTGTCAATTGCTCGACCTTGATCTCTTTGGCATCAATTTGACCTAATTCATATCTAGGGTTAAATAATGTTTAATTATCAATGCCTTCCTAACATGTCCCTCTTAAGTTAAATAAATCCATAATTTATTTATCCCTAATTATTTTGTCACAATTAAATGAATCTTTAATTGGCTAATTATCAAATTCGGAGTACAAGACAATAAGGCTGTCAAAAAGAAGAAACAAGAGGGAAAAGAAGATAATAGTGGCCCACCAATGATTGATGTCCAACAACAAGACTTGGACATCCGAATTGAAATCCGAATTGATGTTGAAAAGGGATAACTGGCGGGTAGGGACATGGGATCCTTAGTGGCAGATGGAGGGGATGTGGAAAAAGTGGCTAAGCAAGTGGTGGATGGACATAACAACTTTTTCAAATGAGTGGTGTCAGAGATTTTGGGGCTAAAATGTAGAATCAGTGATTTGGCTCCTGGACAAAGCACTATGAATACCCCTTCCTCGGATAACTTATATAAGTTGTTGGACCTCAGTAAGAAATTGGCTATGGATGTGAAGGCTAGGAAAATTGACCATGAGGAAAAAATCAAGAACCTGGAGATGGTGATGGAAAAGATAAATGAAAACCTAGGAGCGGTTATTGTAGTCAGTAGGACGACCATGACAAACAACATAGAGGGACTTAGGAGACTAAACAAGAAATCTCAATCCCTCAATGTCTACCCCTCGGCTACTCATGTCTCCCCCTTCATATCGGTTTTTGGTAAAGGAAGGAAGGAAAAGGCGCTTAATTCGGAGAATGATACTGAGGCCATTCTGGGACTGTCACAACACACCCATAGTAGAGACAAAGGTAAGCTGGTGAATGCCAACATTATTGAGGACTTATATTATATTAATTAATAGGAATTTTATAGATAAAAATGTTAAGACTATCCAAATGTTGAACAAACTTATATAGTTCTTGGGTTGTTGGACCCAATTTCATTCTATTTTTTTGGTACTGGCCCATTGTGGCTTAGCGTCTGTCCTCATGACTGGTTTCTTTTGTTTAGATTTCGAGTCCCTATAAAACATGTTTTACTCTAATAAAAAATTATCAAATTTGGAGTGAATTAATAAATGAATTTTTACTAATTCCACCTCCATTTTGATCTCCACTTCTAAATTCACCTCACTCTTCCACTTTCCCAATTTTCTCCACTTAACTTCACTTTAACCTTCTATTTCCCTCTCCACTTGGAAATGATACCTTTCCTATTTGGCTTCACTTAACTTATCCTCACATTTGGTCTCGTCCATTGATTGAAATCGCTTTTATGTCCGATCAATCTTTGAAACCTATAAATTGAGGTCTCATTTCTCATATTCATAACAACGATCCTTCGAATATCCTCACGATCATGCTATCGAATCACTCTTTCTTTCCACATATGTGCACTCATCTATTTGAGAGCAACACCACATTAGAGGAGAAAGAAGAAATGATGAAGCAATATCAAAGGAACACAATGAGTTTGATGTTATTTTGATTTTTATTCCGTTTTGCATTTCATTTCAAATGATAGCTCTGTCAGTTTGATCAGGTTAAGTTTTCATGATATTTGGCTTTCGTGGTTGGATTTTGATATCATGTTTGTTTCTAACCATTTTCCTAGTCGACAAGAATTATCATTATACTCAAGGATTTATATCATTCCCACATCACGTGGATTTTTTTCACATGGCCACATGGTGTGGACCCTTATTACATTTTTACATTACATAAAGCTTTCTTTTCAAAGAGTTAGATTTCCTAATTTTATATAGATAGTTAAGAAACTCACATTTTATGCTTATTTTGATCATATATTAGACACTAGTAGTATAATTAAACTTGCTCCCTAATTTCATCTAGTATTATACCTATACAACCTTGATAGGTATTGTTCTAAAGTTTGTTAGATTTTATTAACAATCTCATATCTATTTATTCCTATTCATATCTATTTCCCCATCTACACTAATTCCCAAATATGCATTCCCCACATTAAACTAACACTATCCTCATTACTTTAAATTCAACACCTCATTACTTGTTAATTTGTCCATAAGGGGTTTAAGCTAAGAGAACCTACTTACATATTGAGTTGGCAAACAATTTTTGAAGTGCAATTTTAACTTTATTTCATCAAATTCGCACTAATTCCTAGATTTCCATTCCCTTCCTCAAACAACACTTTATCTTCATTTGTTTGGTCCACCAAGAGGTTTGACTTAGGAGAACCTATCCCCCTATTAAATTGATAGTCTCCTCACTAATGTCTCTTGATAGATCTAAATACCTCGAAAGCAAAGTTCAACAAATTTTCATATGCACTTTCTTTTATAGACACAATAAAATCAACAACAATTCATAATTCACAACATTTATATATTAACAAATCATTCCAAAATAACATTAATATCATATATCCATCATTAGCCCTAAAACTTAACCCCTCCATTCTCACATTTACTAAAATTCTATTACAAATCACAATCCTTATTTCTAAATTAATTGCTTACTCATTTTAAATATATTTATATAAAACATTTTTTTTTCTTACTTCACAATAAAAACCTCATAAACACTACCTATATTTTATCTCATGATCTACAATTCTTTTACATAGCTGCTACTTATTCCATCACTAGTTGAAACTGTCACATGACAAACAATCAGTTACAATTACTGTGATTGCAGATTTATTTCTTTGCTGATCCAATATGATTATAAATTTGATCTACAAAGATCCTTATCTAGTAGTTCCTTCCACTCAATACCTTGAAAGTAACTCAACCGTATTACATAAATCCAGTGCTTTGTAAAACTAATTACAATATCAACAGCTACCCAACATCACAAATGGGCAATATTTCACCTCCATACCTCAAAAAAAAAAAAAAAAAGTGGGGGGAATAGAGCAATGTTATTTAGTCTAAATCTGAATATAGAGATGCTGTATTCCGTCACCTTGATATACAGACATGGCTTGTGTAGCAGTTTTCCCGTTAAGAGAGACAGACAAGTCATAATCCCCAAAAAATCCTTGAAAGTTGATGGAACCATTTTTATCGGTCTCACCTCGCACACTGGTCATCCAATCCTGGAATAGTAATCTGTCAACCGTTTCTCCTGCTGGCAAATTCCTCATGTTGTAGTCTGTTAAACACATTCTATAGCACCCATATGGGTGAAGAGCAGTCCACATTACTATTCCTTCCACTGCAGGATGAGCAAATCCTTCTCTCAATATCTCCTCTAGATATGTGGCCTGCAAAATTGACCCATTCAACGAAAAGTACTGCTGTTTTTCAAAGTTTCAAAATCTGAAAACAACAGTTCTAAGTACAATACAATTTACATACAGTCTTACCTGTGTTTGATGATCGAAATTGCTGTTAACATCAACTTCTGTAAGCCAAATGGGTAAGCCAAGAGTGCCCAATTTGTCCAAAACGGCTCTCATGTATGGTAAATTTGGTTTGCTGAAATGGCTTTCAAGTCCAATTCCTTCCATAACTCTTCCAGAGTGTTTAATCTTGCGAAGCATTTCAATGTATTCATCTACAGTAGAGTTAGGGTCCTGACTGGTCTCGATGATATTATAGTCATTCATGAACATGGGTGTCCGGGGGTCGAGCCTCTGGGCTGCCAAATAGAAGGTATATGAAGCGTTGGGGCCAAGTCTATCCTCGTAAAATGAGAAATGCAGCATCTCATTGCTAACGTCCCAGTTAATAAACTTTCCTGCATATCTGCCCACCACAGATTTTATTCTATAATTTACTGCTTTCTGCAATTCCTCATTGTTCAGTTTGGTAACCCAGGAGGGGATATATTTTGGATCCTCCCAGAAAATATTGTGCCCTCGAACATTAATGCCGTTTGCATTGCACCAGGCTAACATCTTGTCTGCAAACTTGTAATCGAGGTTCCCCTGTTGGGGCTCTGTAAAGTACCATTTTAACTCGTTTTCAAATACAGCAGTGTTGAATCTCTTCTTAAACCATCTCTGTTATGAATTAGTGCAACAAAACTCATCAGATTTTACAATCAGCAATTTTTATGAATTTTTATCATAAATAATATACTTTCTACATTAAGTTATAACTTTTTGGAGTTATTTGTAACATCTAAACAAAACTATTTTTAGAACTAAAAACTGCACACCCATGATCTTAGAATTTATGAAAACCTACACACCCATGATAAACAAATTTTTCAAATAACTGTTGCGCAATTAGGTCTAAATGGTTAAAGTTTAAAAGCTATAATAAAATTAAATTGTCATTGATTTCTGATATATCAATGAAATTGAATGATTCTAAATGAGTATTATAAAAATCAAGTCTTGTTAATACAGGACTCCAATATTATAAAAGACTGATATTATTTTGTAAACTAATTTGATGAAATAGGTACCTCAATCTTTAACTCTTAAAACCTCTACTCTAATATGAAATAAGTTTTTATGAATGATATAAGATGCTCCCAAAAAAATCCATTTCAAACTTGACTTGTAATATATTCACTGCACAAAATTTAGAGTTGATTTCACATCATAGCGCCTAATTAATAACCTGGTACGGTTCGTTTCCAAGAATGGTCTGAGCTATGGCAGAACCCAACGGAAACCTCCTTGATTTCTGCTTGACTGCCACGTTGGCTTTTTCCAGCGTGTTGCCATGAACGTCTGTGACATGAACAATCACTATTCCCATTCTTTTCTGTCGTTGAATTCAATACATTCAAGATAAATCAGATACAATTTACAGTCTTTATGAAATTTTACAGTCATTATAAAACGAATCTTGAATTAGTCTAATGGAAACATTAAGGAGAAGTAATAACTGTTCTAATTCTTTCTTCTTGCTGTAGACGCCATTGCTCATCTGTAAACGGTTGGAGGGAGACGCTATCAACTAAGATATCAACATGCTTATTGCTGCTCTGCAAATTAACAAAGGATACGGACATGATTAATATAAAAATACATATATCCACTGCCCCATGAGAATCTGATGAGCAGCAGCTAATGAAACAGACGAGCAGAATGAAGTCAAAAATGTTAATTTTAGTTGGGTGTTTCAGATGGCATGATCCTATGGCACCGTCATTTTTGTGTGAATGGTCTGTGCATTATTTTCTCACCATTTCTTAAAAATACATATCTAGATATGGAGAAATACTGTGAAATTCATCATTTTTTAAGTCTTTTTTTGGGAGGCAGGGCAGTTGTCCTGAAACCTCTCTATTGACGATTAGTTACCAGGAGGAATACCAAATTACATAGACCCTTTCCATGGAATTCAAAGATAAAATTTGAGTGGCATGGTAAGTAAAAAACCTCAAAGTAGAGCTTAGAATGAGTGGGAGACCAGTCTGGAACGAAACCACCCTTTAGGAAAGACCAGCATCCATTTTTAGCCATTATATTTCCAGCACTAATGTAAGTTTTACCATCCATGGACACACTTGCTTTCACCAAAGCAGAGTTTACAGCTCCCCTGATCTGCACCCACGCTGTACATTCAATCCCTTGTTAGTGCAGACATCAATGTACATTATTTTCATTATTGGGTATTAATTTTTCACACTCTATTAGATTAAGATGCACGAATTTTTTATTTAAACTGTGAGAGATCCATCATCAAAAAGAAAAAGAAAAACAGAAAAACTTAAAAAAACATAAAACATGAAACATGCACAGTTTAAACCACAAACTCTTGGCAATATTTTCATTGCCAATAAATCAAATTATAATTATTTTCATTGCTAATGAATCAAATATTAATAGCCTGATACTGCTTATTGCCTACCTGAAAGGGTGTACTTTGCATCTTGGCTAAGATTTTGCAGTTTCTGTGATGGGGAATGATAGGTCATTTGGCGATTAGATGCCACAATATACTTGTTGCCATTATTTTGAGTCTCTATATGCAACTTTGAATTCCCAATTAACTCAGTCCAGCCGTGGGTTCCATCTTCAAAACTGGGATTAATAAGTATGCCTCCATTGTACAGAGGTGCTGCTGGGTATATTTCACACTGATAACAAATTTCTCTGAATCAAATTATGGGCTTTTGAACTCAAAAAAGTATCAGACTAAATCAATGCCATAGCAGATTGCACATGCATACCTGTGTATAGCTAGAGGTATCATAGTCATAGGCCCCTGCAAGTCAAGATTCTAGATATAAAAAATCTCATCATATGATCAAATATGAATAAATAGAATGATAATAAATATTCTCTTCCCTTACCATCTGAAGTGGCCGCCATGTTCCAAATGAATAGCAGAAAAAAGGCTGTCAATGCAAGGGTTGCCATGTTTCAGTGCTGCACCCGTCTGGGTTATATTGCTTTCTCCGAAATATATTTAGAAATTAGAATTGTGCTTTTTGCGTTTTCTGTAGAGGACAACCAATCATTTTGTTTATAATATAAAAAAAAAAAAAAATCAAAACGCGTCAGATTTGGAATAGAAATGTGATCTAATTAGGGAACCATAAAACGCAGAAATGAAACGAAACAAATGGGTTTTAAAGCAAAATGAAAACAGTATACTCGCGTTTTGGATAGTAACGTACGAAGGTAAATGCAGCAGCAAAATATATAGAGTAGCTTGTTGTTGCAGGAATAAATGTTGACGATGGTGGAAGCAGTTTTCAGTTAGTACCACATAGCAGTTAAATCCTCGCTACAACTGCTGTGATTATGTAGCACCATAATTGAACCACGAAATTTAGAATGAACGGTTGAACTGTTGGGAATGTGAAGACCAACATTCACATGACCATTCACGTTCACATTCACATTTACATGATCATTCACGTTCACATTCACTTGACTTTTGGTTGATAGCTGAATGCCTATATAAATAGCTGGTCATAGGCCATGTATTTATAATAGTTAATATATAACATTTTCCTTCTTTCAGTGGATGTAGTCATTAATTGGTGAACCACATTAAACTCGTGTTATGTGTTGTTATTGTAAAAGATGTACAATTTACATTCAATATGCAAGTTATAATTTTGTTATCTGATATGTATTATTAAGTTCTTATTGTATATGTCTAACTATCTTCTTGCTTGTGACAGATGAGAGGAGTATTTAATATTTTCTATGTCCTATCTCAAGAATGCCACTTACTATAAGTATATGACAAAGGAGGCACGATCAAGCAATGCTTTGATCGGTCATGACCGATCAAGACATTAATTGATCGTACCTTTTTATTTATACTAACAAAAGGCATGTTACGGTAAATGCAAATCGGTGATCACAACCGAAGTTCATCGGTGTATTTAACCCAACGCTAATGACCGATAGTATATCGGTGGCTGTCAATGCTAACAGCCGATAGTTATCGGTGTGTTAGCCTTGACAACCGATAACTATCGGTGTAGACTAACACACCGATAACTATCGGTGATTTATTCATTGCCACCCGATATATATTATGATATACTTTATATGCAACCTGATATAAATTATATGCACCTCGATATAAATTATATGCAACCCGATATAATATATACTCAATTCGGTATATATTAATCGGTGTCATCATTATTTATGTTTAGTTGATTTTCATCTAAATACATAATTCATTAGATAGATGAACATGAGGAAGATACATAGTTTGATTATCAATAGATTGCTCATATGCAAATATAGAATCGCTATCAAGGATGAATTAATTGTTTGATGGTTTTATCATAGTTAACGATATGATAAATGATTGAATGAGAGCCTTCATTTATCTCTCATTCAATCATTTATCTTACCAAAGCTATTATGTATTAACACTCCCTCTTAGCTAGGTAAGATGAATGTAGACAATATATTCAAGCATCATAATTTAATTGATAGTGATCATTTTAGTCATTCATGGGAATCATACCATCTAATCATTTGGTATGTAGTATCACCTAAACACGTGATACTGAAGTTCATCACATCAATCTTGCGATTGATAGGATATCACCTAAGCATGTGATATCAATATTGCCTACACGCAATACTTAAGGATAATCATATGAGAAAGTTTAATTTCTCACCTTATCCTAGTTGTGATAAGTGCACTAACACTTTATACAAATGTTTTATCACTATAGCTAGGAATCTGGAAATCATCAAAGCAAATAGCAAATTGGCCTAGCTCAATCACGAAAACTGAATTGCAATGACAATCCTAAAAACATTCAATGAAAACATGAAAACAAGACATTCAAAATGAAATCTAAGCAAACCAAATGCAGATGTCTCCTTCATGTGGCTCCATTGTCCTTCTTTCTCCTTCAAATAGCTTTTGTTTTGTGGATCTCACCTACAAGTGCATGAGCATGATGTGAAAGCAAGTAGACAAGACGAGACGACAGCATAAGGATACTAGAAGCGTGATTGATTCGACCAGGGACTTTGATTGAAGAAATTCATCCAATTTATAGACAAATTGGAGAAAAGACAAGATTAGCATGAAGAGTTTTGAAAGGAAATTTCAAATCAAGAATGACAATTATGACAAATTATGACAAATTGACACTTTCTATGCGAAATTGATTGATTGACAATTATGACAAATTGCTATGTCAAAATTGATTGATTGATAATTATGAAAAATTATGACAAATTTGCTATGTCATTCCCATGAAATTAGGAGAGAATTAGGAGAGAATTGAAAATTAGATGAATTAGAAATTAGGAAATTAGAAAATTAGGAATTAGGAGAAATTAGTAAATTGGAAAATTAGGTAAATTAATTAATAATTTTTCATTCATTAATTAATTCACAAAAAGAGGGAGCAATTAATTAGCCAATTAAATAAACATTTAATTGTGAGAAGAAGACTTAGGATAAATAAACTTTTTAACCTAGAGGGAGAAATGACAAACAAGGTTAAATGAATAAATCATGAAACCCTAGAAGATGAATTAGAAATGCAAGGATGACAATTAGGTCTTGATGAAAGATAATTAATGTCGATTCGATTTGATCATGATTTTAATTGGCAGAGGATCAATGCTGATAAGTGATTTGATTGATAAATGCGCCAATTGACAAGGAACAATGACTAATTGATCCAAATTGACATGATTGAGAAGGACGACAATCGATGTCAAATCGATCGCAAAATGACAAGATTGAAAACGACAACGATTGATGACAAATTGATCGCAAAATGACAAGATTGAAAAGAGGACAAAACCCTAATTAGGATTGACGATGTCCAAAATGATGACAAATGAACACGCACATTGATGCGACAAGATAAGATCGACCAAAATCATGACTGAAGATTGTTATTGACAAGACCAAATTCGAAAGCAAGACGAATGAAGAATGCAGAAGAAGGACTCGATGCTCGCAAATGATAAAGACCAAGTGCGTGACATAGGAGAAATGTTAATGCGACGCAAAACCCTAAAATAACGCAATGCGCAAATGTTAAAGTATGACTTCGCAAGCGTTGACCATTTTTAGACGTCTACATTTTGCCCCTCTTTGAGACAATGCGATTCTAAGCGTTGTTTCAAAGAACAATAATGAAAATGCCCCAGACGCTGACAATGACATATGCATGGCCCCTCGAGGAATTGGCCGGAAACATCCAGAAAAGAGGCCAAGTGATCGATAAGAATGACAGAAAATGATAGGTTCGAACGGATCAAACAGACTGCCAAGAATGATGGAAGAAATGTTAGTAAGAAGAAATTAGACAGAGGATAGTTAGAGATGAAGAAAAACTTGCTTTCACAAATACACATAAGTAGGTGAGAACCTTTATTTATTGTAGCAAAGCAGATGCAGAGCATCATGGCATTGAAGGCCAGAGCTGAAACGCAACCCTTTTTGCGAAAGACAGACACATCGCACACAAGGAATGAGTGAAGCATCCTAGGGTGCATACATCAAGGGTCGAGGTATGTGCGGCGTTCACAAAGCGAACGTACTTATCATAGACACCCAATGATATAGTTGCCCCAGTTTGTGACAAACATTCTACAAACAACAAACATAACAAAAAAAAAAAGAGACCATGAACCATCCCGATCACTCTAAATCACTCAGTGACATCATTGAGTAACATAGGAACATGATTGAAGATAAATCAATAAATGATAAGACTTGCTAATTCCAACAAGTCAAACAAACATCTTGATCTGCATTGTCAAAAGTTGAAAGTGTTGATAGGACGTTCATGTTGTCTGGTTTCAGGGAATGCGGTACCCCGTCTAAGACAGGACACAGTATGGTTTCGAGTATACCACACCCTGTATAAGACTCATGATAGTAGTGACAAAGTCAAATGATATTGATGTTGATTGATTGATATGACAATTTTGATCAGTTTGGATGTCTGGTTTGATGGAACAGTTCATTTGTTAATGCGTGATTTCAGTAAAGTGCAGTGTGTGATTGATTGCGTGTCGTTGGAGGTATGCTCAGCGATCTGTCTATGCACAGAGGGATCATTTATTGACAAAATGCAAAATGCTTGAGAAATTGTTTTTGGATTTTGATGTTTTGAAATTTTTTTGTGTTCATTTTTTTCAGGACTTTTATTTGATGTTTAGAGATTTTTTTCAGGACATTTTTTTTATTTTTTTCATTTTTTTTAGGACATTATATGATTTTTAGGGATTTTTTCAGGACATTTTTCAATTTTTTTGGATTATTTTAGGACATTTTTCAATTTTTTTGGATTATTTCAGGACATTTTAAATTCAAAAGTTTCAGTGATTGATCATGACAAGGGGAACGCACCCAATGCACATTTGAAAGACATATATAGAGGCCAGGACCAAAACATATGCACAAGAAACGGAGTATGCAAGACAATGATGTTGACTAATCACAGGCCTGAAACAGAACATTGGGTCAGGACAAGGATAGGCACGATAAATCTTTAGAGAGAAAGCATAGCTAGAGGTCATGATAGATGACAAAGCAATGATCATTTTTACACATGGTGCCTGTTTGCCAGGTTTTCACTAGAGGGCGAATCATTTTTCTTTACTTTTTTGTTCTTTTTCTTTTTTTTTTCACTTTTTTTTGTATTTTTTGAGCTTTTTGATTTTTTTTGTTTTTTTTTTTGCAAGATCATACTTGAAGAAGTGCTGATAGAAAATTATGCCCAGTACTTGCGAAGGTGCATGCTATTTACAGGATCGGACAAAGGTTCACCTTCTGGGGTGGCAAGCTGATATGCCTCCGAGCCATAGGCTGCAGTAACTATGAAAGGCCCAACCCAATTAGGTTCAAACTTGCCTTTGATGATGTCAGTAGATTGTGCATTCTTGGGGTTTGCCTTTAAAACTAGATCTCCCACTTCGAAGTGTCGCCCTTTGACCTTCTTATTATAAGAGCGACGAAGACGGTTTTGATATGCTTGCAAATGTGTCAGAGTTGTCTGACGCTTCTCATCTAGCATCTCAAGCTGATGCAACCGAGAGACTCTATGTGTTTCATCATCAATTAGATGTTGCAAGGAAACACGCAAAGAAGGAATCTCCACTTCCAAGGGTAAAATGGCTTCCGCACCATACACCAAGGAATAAGGTGTTGCGCCAGTAGGTGTGTGGATAGAAGTGCGATAAGCCCATAGTGCTGGATTCAGCTGTACATGCCAATCTTGACCAGTGTCATTGACAACCTTTTTCAGGATCTTGATAATGGTTTTATTTGATGCTTCAGCTTGACCATTACCCTGTGGATAGTATGGACTGGAGAAACGGTGTTGGATATGAAACTTTTCACAGAGTTCCTTGACATCTTTATTCTTGAAGGGACGACCATTATCTGTGACTATGGCAAGGGGAACCCCATATCTGCATATGATATAATTCAATAGGAATTTTGAAATTTGCACACCAGTGATATAGGTCATGGCGATAGCCTCGATCCATTTTGTAAAATACTCTGTAGCTGTAATGATAAACTTGTGTCCATTTGCATATGTCGGGTGAATCTTGCCAATAAGATCCAATCCCCATTGAGAAAAGGGCCACAGAGATATGATAGAATGAAGCTCTTGGGCTGGTGCATGAATGTAATTTCCATGGATCTAGCATTTGTAGCACTTCTTAACAAAATCGTGAACATCCTTTTCCAGAGTGGGCGAATAATACCCAACACGAATCAACTTTTTGGCTAAGCTCAGACCATTGAAATGGCCCCCACATATACCATCATGAACCTCATGTAAATTCGTTTGTGCTTCGTCAGAATCCAAACACCCGAGGAGGGTATGGTCAAAGGAACGACGGTAAAGGGTATCGGCAATGATGACATATTTGGCTGTCTATCGAATGAAGGCTCGACGTTGGTTAGCGAAAAGGTTAGGTGGTAAGGTTTGGGATTTCAAATATTGATAGACATCATTGTACCATGGGGAGTTAGGACCAACAAGAACGCACATCGCATCTGCTGTGAGAATGTCAAAAGAAGGGACAAGCAACTGTTCGACCAAAAATTCACATTTGTCCATATTGTGGGGCATATTTAACATGGAAGCAATCATAGCCATTGCATCTGCCGACTTGTTTTGCATTCTTGGAACTTGACTGAAATGGATAACCGTGAACTTTGTCTTGAAGAAATCTACCATATGCTTATAGGGAATAAGCTTTTCATCTTTTGTTTCGTAGTCATCATTCACTTGACGGATGACTAACTGAGAATCTCCATAGACTTATAAATGTGTGATGTTCTAGTGGACCGCTACTCGGAGTCCTGTGACCAGGGCTTCATATTCTGCAATGTTATTGGTACAATGGAAAGTTATTCGGTAGGATTTGGGAATAGCATCACCTTGAGGGGTGACAAACAATATACTTGCTCCGGACCCGAACTTGGTATGGGATCCATCAAAATATAACTTCCATTCATTAGAAGATGTGAGAGCAAATACTGACTCATCCGGAAAATCAGTCAACATGGGATGATCATCATAAATAGGAGCCTCTGCAAGTTGATCCGCTATGACTTGTCCTTTTATTGCCTTTCGCTCCATGTACTCAATATCAAACTCACTGAGGATCATAACCCACTTTGCTAGGTGACCCGTCAAAGCTGCCCTACTAAGAAAGTATTTCAAGGGATCAATTTTTGCAACCAGCAATGTTTGATGATTTAACATATAGTGTCAGAATTTCTGTGTTGCAAATACCACTGCTAAGAATGCCCGTTCAATAGTTGAATAATTCAGCTCATAGCCTACTAGTGTTCGGCTGATATAATAAATAGCTTGCTCTTTTCCGTTCTCATCCTGTTGGGCCAAGAGAACTCCTAGTGCCGTTTCAGTTGCAGAAATATACAACATAAATGGATTTCCTTCTATAGGAGGCATTAGAATAGGCGGCGACAGCAAATAGTCCTTGAGAGCTTGAAATGCTGATTGACATTGCTCAGTCCATTTAAAAGCGACACCTTTATGCAATAAATGCTGGAAAGGATGACATTTGTCTGCTAATTGAGCTATAAACTAGCGGATTGACTGTAGCTTTCCTTACAGACTTCTTAGTTGACGGAGATTGGAAGGAGGAGGCATATCCATTATTGCTTTAACCTTGGCCGAGTCGACTTCGATGCCTTGGTGAGAAATAATGTACCCTAGTAATTTGCCGGCTGTGACACCAAAGACACACTTCTTTGGATTGAGTCTAAGCTTGTAAGTTTCCATTCGGTGAAAGATTGGGCCCAAGATGGCTAGATAACTAACTCTTGTGACAGATTTGCATAATAAGTCATCAACATAGTCCTCCATCAAAGTATGCACGAAATCATGGAAAATTATCGTCATCGCTCTGTGATATGTGGCGCCAGCATTTTTAAGACCAAAGGGCATCACATTCCAGCAGTAAGTACCCCAAGAACATGTGAATGCAGTCTTATGTTGATCTTCAGGAGCAATGCGAATTTGGTTATAGCCGGAGAAACCATCCATTAATGAGAGCATCTCATATCCAGCAGTCATGTCAACTATGATGTCGATATTTGGCAGTGGAAAATCATCTTTCGAGCATGCTTTATTAAGATCCCTAAAATCCGTACAGATTTTGATGCCCCTAGTTACCTTGCTAACTGGTACCAAATTGAAAATCCAGTCTGCATAATCAATGGGTCTGATAAAGCCCACATCTAGTAATTTTTTTAATTCTACCTTGACCAAGAGAGCCACCTGGGGATGCATCTTTCTGAGTTTCTGTTTGACAGGCTTGGCATCTGCTTTTAATGGCAAGTGATGAAGGACTAATTATGGATCAAGGCCAGGCATATCTGCATAGGACCACGCAAAACTGATCTTTTTCTCAAGAAAGAAATTGACAAAATCTATCTTTTCCTGTTTTGATAAAGAAGCAGCGAAATGAATGACCTTGGGGTTATCAGGTGTACCCAAATTGATTTCCTCGGTCATTTCCACAAGCAATGTTGATTTATCCTAACTTGATAGGGGTATGTCCACTCTTCCACCTTTGGGCGCCTCAGAGAGGTTTTCACCTGCAGGTACGTCTTTTACTTTTACTTTTGTATGATCAGAAAGTGCCTTACGGTTTTCACTCAAAGACCTATTCTTTTGATTTTTTAATTTTTCTTTTCTTTTTTCATTTTGATGACTGGAAGATGGAGTTGACTCCCCAAAATATGCTGTGGAATCAAGATCAATAGCAAATCCTGCCTTATGATCACCTTGTGGTATGCCTTCCTGTAGTCCAAGGAATTTTGCAATTGCTTCATCATTTTGAAAACAATCCAATGTGAGTGGTTCTTGTTGGTCATGTTGGATAAGTTGGGGATAGACGAGGGGCATGTCATCATCGGTTTTAAGGAGAGAGAGGACTGAGATGGTAAAGATGTAAACATCCGTGGTATCAATGTCTAAACTGCTTGTATCTGATTCGGAGCTTGGGTCCTAGAATGACTCTATCCAAGCATTAGGACATGTTTTGGGAAGGGGAGTTATTTCATGTTTGTCTTCCATAGGCAAATCATCAGGGTCAAGGAAAACATTGTCAAGGGCATAGGAGCTAGAAGAAAAAGAACTTCACTACCATTCATTGGAATCAGTTTCGGGTCGGGTATCCTTAGGTGTTGTTTCATCATCAGAGTCATGCCCCTTTCCACACGTGGTCACTTTGGTAGATGAGGGTCCAATTCTCAATGGTACAAAACCTAACCCTAACGTTGGAGGTTGCATCTTGGGTATAATAGGTTCTAGCCTTCCTTTCTTGTTAGGGCCTAAGCCACGCAGCCGTCATATCCTTTCTTCTGCAGCATAGTAAATCCTTTTCCATATCGCTCCACTAGCAACCTGACAGGTGGGGTCTCAGTTGGGTCCTTATAAAGCCAATCTATGACATCATCATCCAAATTTTCTTTGTCAAGTTCACCCCATCTTGTAAATGTAGTGGGGGGCTGATATTGAATGACTATTTTAAGTTCCTTTTACAACAAATGTGGTTTACCATATGATTTTGGAGATATTGGTAAATTCTCGATGAGGAATGTTTGATCCATTGAATACTCTCTGCATCCTTGGTCCTGTATCTTCAATTTTCCTTTGACAACATCTAACAATTCATTAGGATCCACATAACTATGTGAGTGGGCCTCTCTATTAACTGGGACTTGCTACTGCGGGGAATCTTTTAGAGTAGCACAAATTTGAAATGGATTAGGATCTCCTGGAATTTTTATCTCAGTTCCATTGTAAGGATATTTTAAACATTGATGATAAGTGGATGGAACTGCTTTCATTGCGTGGATCCACGGACGGCCAAGAATCATATTGTAAGGGAGATCGAGGTCTAAGACTTGCAAGAAAGTGTTTTCTGTCACTGGACCAACTCTGATAGGCAATGTAATTATCCCTTTAGATGGGTGCTCAGCATCATCATATGCTTTGATTGTTATATCAATGTCATTTTCTGTATAACCAAGGCCAATGACCACTCTCAAGGTACAAATATTAAGACCCGCTCCACCATCTATCAAGACTCGTCGGATTTTGCAATTATGGACAAAGACTTCAAGATGTAAAGGATCATTATGAGGGAGCTTATCAGGTGAAATATCATTATCAGAATATGCAACATTTTGGGAAACAGCTAGATGTCCAATTCGGGCTTGAAACTGGTCAACATCAATGTCTGTCGGGACAGTGGACTCAATTAAAGCTTTATCTAGGACTGCGCAATGCATGGGGGACATTTTCAACAACTCAAGGATTGATATTTGTGTAGGCATCTTTCCTAGATGATCTAGGAGATTATACTGACTCACAGGAGTTGATTTGGGAGGAACCACAGGAGCTCCTTTCAAGACTATTTTGGATCGACGAGTGGTGACTGCGCAAGAAGGATCTTGTCCCTTTATTCTTAGGGTGGAAACATACTCATTTGACGCGCAAAAACAATTGATGACATTGTTGTAACCAGTATTCGCATAATTTGTTGTTTGGGTAGAGTTTGAAGAAGATTCTTTACCCTTGTCATGATCAAGCAAAGGAGTTTTGAAAATTGTATGATCAGTGTTAGAGGTCACGTTGGGCGGATCTACCTCAATTACTCCTTGCTCTAACAAGTCTTGAATCATATGTTTCATTTGAAAACATGACGCGGTTTTATGTCCTTTTGACCAATGGTACTCACAATATGCATTATCATTCCAACAATGCGGCTTTACCAATGGTTCTGCCTTGATATCTGGTAACTTGATAAATTTTGCTTGTATTAATTGTTTCATTACTGACTCAATAGGCTCTCCCAATGGCGTAAACTGTCGAGGAGGCCCATCCCTTGATCGGAAAGGCTTGTGTTGCTGGTTTTGTTGTTGACCTTGTTGTTGATTATATTGTTGAGTGTATTGTTGAGTATGTTGTTGGTATTGTGGCTGCTGAGTAACATTGCTCACTGGTGTTTGATTTTGTTCCATAGTTGACATATTAGGAGCACTCAATTTCTTGATTGTGAAAGTGGGTTGATTTGCATTCGTCGTTCTTGCGTCAACTACTCCATCATTAGTGACATTCTTGTTTTTGTACCAAAATCTATTTCTGTCCCCTGAATTGTTTGTGTTGTCACTGTCTTTGTTGAGCTTAATGATTCCCTTAGCTACAAGAGCAGTTTCAATGTTCATCCCTTTCTTAATGAGTTTCTCAATAGTACTGGGACTTTTCAATTTGAGTTCATACATCATTTCCGGGACAAAATTTTGGATAAACAAGTTCACTTGTTGTTCTTCAGGTATATCTAGGGAAGAATGACTATACAGACTTCGCCATCATTGCAAGAACGTCACTAATGGTTCGCCTTGCTTTTGCTTGGTGTTGCATAAATCTGACATGGTCACATCACTGTCGATGTTAAATGCGAAGTGAGATATAAAATTTTGAGCCAATTCCGACCAAGTCTTTATATTTCCTGGCAGATGCGAATACCAATCCATGGCTTGTCCCGTGAGACTTCGTGCAAATAAGCGCATTAAATATGTTTCCTCATAACTCACTTCAGTACACGTCGCGAAAAATGCTCAAATGTGATCTTTTGGATTTCCATTCCCTTTATATTTCTCAAAATTAGGTGCCTCAAAATGCTTAGGGAATGGAGGCATGTATAAGCTCTTGTCAAATGGATTAGGACATAAATCTTGATCTGTGTACAGCTTCTTTGTTCCTTTGGTTTCCAATGCATCGACTTGTTGTTGCAACTTCTCAAGCTATTGCGCAATTGTGTCAGATTTTGGAGGTCCATCGTTATTCCTGGTGGGCACTCTTTGTCGATACATCATGTTTCCGATCGGTTGTTGATGCTCTGAAATTGCTGTCTTTGGTGTCTCCGGCATATAATGTTCTTGGTACACCTCTTGTTGTTGTGGTTGTGCCATGCCTTGATATTGACCTTGTTGTTGTGCTTCTTGTGGTGGAATCATTGTTTGTATCGTAGGTTGATATTGCAATTGAGGGTGTTGTTGATATTGCACAGGCGTCAATTGCGGTTGTGAAGTATGATAGCTTGTTTGTCTTGGCACATATTGAGGCACATGTTGTTGTTGATGCTAACGAATCAGAATTTGTTGACTTTGTGTCAATTGTTGTTGTCACGGTGTAAATCTCATCATTTGCAAAAAACTTTGTTTGGGAGGGTTTTGTTGTTTCTCCTTAAGATGGGATATGGCACTTGCATTGACTTGTTGTGTTGTTTGTCCAATCCATTGTGGTGGTTGCAAGTTTGCATTAACTTGTAATGGTGCAGAGGGTGCTGCAACTTGTTGTCGAATGCGGTATTGTTGTTGTTGTGCATTGTTTGTTTGCACATTCGATTGTACCTTTCATGTATTACTCAATTGTTGCAACATTTGCTGTTGATGCAAATCATTATCTGTAGCTCTTTGTGTCGCCATTATCGAAGGATCTGTCACAATAGTGTTTGGCAAATATATTGAGCTTAACGGGACATAGGAACTTTGTTGCATTGTGGAATTGTTTTGGACATTGGTGAGATCAGGCATTCCAGTCATGAAGCTTTCTTGCATCTTAGATTTTGATCCAATTTTGTGCATGTGAGGAACCACTTCTTGTTGAGGGACAGCTGTCAATATTTGTGTGGTCTTCATTTGATCTTGTGTTACAGATGTTGTGTTAAATAATGGATTATTTATTGTTTCAAATGGTGACTTTTGAGGAATAGTCACTGTCAATGCCTTTGAAGCATGTTTACTCATCAAGGTAGGTTAAGTTTCTTCTTGCACATTTTCTTCATTTGGATGCGGAGAGAAACTTAACAGCTCACTGCCCTGTTGTTTTTGCACATTGATTTGCTCACTTGAGAAGGTCACATTACTCATCATGTCAAGATATTTTTGTGGGAACATCTTAAAGACCTTGTTCAAGAATTTATCCATCTTTTTCATCATCTTAGGATCTTTAAGGAACATATCAACATCATCAGAGGCATCAGAATCTGATGAAGAATCTGGTAAAATATTTGGATTTGTTTCTTGTTGAATGCCTTGATCTGAACCAAATCCTTGTGAAAGAGTTTGTTCCTCATATAATGTTTGAGTTTGAATATCATGTTGCAGGTTCAGTTGATTCCAATCAAAAGGTGCATTTCCCCTTGGTGTTGGTGGAACACTCCCATGTCCTGGTTTCATGGGTACAAACACTGGTTCATATAATGGAGGTGGTCCAAGTTGAACCATTCCATATGGTGGTAATGATGTGCTTGATGAACCTTCAATCTGTATTGTTTGACTAGTTTGAAACTGAGTTTGATATGTTGTCAATGGGTTGATACGTTGGTTCGCCCATCTTCTTAGATTTTGACCTTATCTCAACAAGCATGTCACTGTGCGAATGCAATATTTTTGGAATTTTTTCAAGGATAATATATGATATGCAACTAAATGTAAACTAGATAGATGAAAATGCAATCTATGGCAAGAATACAACCTATGTTTTTTGTTCTTTTTCAAGATTTTGACAAACTTTTTAGAATGCAAATCTAAAAAGAGACCCTTAGGAAATTGAAATGATGTCTAGACCTCAAAGGACAAAAGGACCAAGTGACAAAAGGACAAAATGACAATGTCTCCCCTATATGCTTGGATACTAAGCTAGGTTTGACCAAATGACAATGATGACAAAAAGAGAAAAGGTTGATAAGGTCTATACTTCCTAACAATGACTTAGGGTTTATTCAAAGATTTGGATTACTCAAGTATGAAAAACCAAAGTTTTGACACTATATGCAAAGGGACAATTACTATGCAAATGACCCTAATATGATATGATAATGACCTAAGTTTGATGAAGAGACCTAGGGTATGCAAATGCAAATGTATGACAATGTCAACCTAAGGCAAAACCTAAGGTTGAATTATGAAATGGTATTGCTATAATGCAAGAGGACACATGCAAGCTGAAACCTAGGTGAAACCTAATCTTGGTAGTTGACAATGAATTTGCAAAATGCAAACCTAGGATGAAACTAAATCTAAGTGACATGAATGTTGAGACAAGATTTTGAAAAATGTTTGACAGCCATGTTTGAAGGTGTTTTGAACTTTGTTGGATGAAATACTCTTGTGTTTAACCTTGTTTTGAATCAGTTTGTCTTGTTTTTGAAATGAGACACAACTCAACTTTTGACAAGCAAAGAAGACAAGATATTTTAACTTAGACTCAAAACAATCATGCTCATTCACACATTTCTTATGGTAGGCAAGGACAGTAGGTACTTGAGAGGTAGACTCATTATGAGATTCAAGGAGAATACATAGATGCTTGACCCCATGGGCTCCCCTCCACAGCACTCACTTCTTAGGGCAGCCAAGCATCAGTCCCCATGGAAATCTCCCCATGGCAAACTTAGTATCTCTTCCAAGTATCCGAACTTGTCCTTCTCAAGCAACTAGAAGGATTTTTGGCCTCTAAATACAAGGTGTTTAGTAAGGATTTATGTTAAGCATTACTCCTTGGTGTCACGCAAGCGTGATTGAGACATTAAGCCCACCAAGATACCAAACAAATGTAGTCGCGCAAGCACGATTTAGGCCTTGAGGCCCTACTTAGATGTTGATATGAGAAAGAGTCCAAGGGTCATCACTTCCCAAGTAACTACAATTCCCACGTAACCCTTCCTTCAAAGCTTTCACCCATCAGGTATTTATTTATAGTGAGTTAGAATGCCAAGGTATTCTAGCTGTACTCACTTTGGGTCATTCCCTTCTCACGATTATCACTTGCTTGCAAAAGAAAGCAAATGGTTGGGAAGGCAAGCCCTCTAAAGGTAACAAACAATCTGAGCCATGAGAATGGTATCGAAGATCTGGATTTCTGATCACCCTAAGAAGGATGAGAGAATACTCTCCTACTCCAATGTCAAACTCAACAATCAAAGCAAACACACGTTCATTCCATCCTACTTAGAAATCAAACTAGGTGCCTAATTATGAACCACAAACACAAAAGTTCGGTTGAAATACAAGGCAACCTACAAAATCACCAAGTTAGAAGTTTGATTTGTTTGGTCTTTGACTAGCGAACCTGCATAACATTTGTTAGTAGTTTCATTTTTGTCCTTGCCATGCGTAATGCCAAGGTGCTGCACAAAGAATCAGTACCAAAGAAAAACCAAAATGCAGAAACAGAATGCAAAAACAAAGTAATTTGCAAGTAAAAATACTGCTTTTTACCTCTGTTTCTGGCCTTACACAGGCGCAGAATATGTTACACAGGCGCAGAATGCAGTAACACAGGCACATAATGAAGTAACATAGGTGTAGATCCCTTTGACACAGGCACAGAAGTACTTGACACAGGCGCAGATTGCTTGACACAGGCGCAGATTGCTCCTACACAGGTGCAGAAGTTCTTAGAAAGCCCTGAATTACCCTGTTTCTTAGGTTTTTCACCTGCAAATCATATCAAAAGCACTCAAAAGCATGGTTAGGGGGTTATTTCATGTCGAGTTCACCAATTAATGTAGCTAGGAATCTGGAAATCATCAAAGCAAATAGCAAATTGGCCTAGCTCAATCACGAAAATTGAATTGCAATGACAATCCTAAAAACATTCAATGAAAACATGAAAACAAGACATTCAAAATGAAATCTAAGCAAACCAAATGCAGATGTCTCCTTCATGTGGCTCCATTGTCCTTCTTTCTCCTTCAAATAGCTTTTGTTTTGTGGATCTCACCTACAAGTGCATGAGCATGATGTGAAAGCAAGTAGACAAGACGAGACGACAACATAAGGATACTAGAAGCGTGATTGATTCGACCAGGGACTTTGATTGAAGAAATTCATCCAATTTATAGACAAATTGGAGAAAAGACAAGATTAGCATGAAGAGATTTGAAAGGAAATTTCAAATCAAGAATGACAAATATGACAAATTATGACAAATTGACACTTTCTATGCGAAATTGATTGATTGACAATTATGACAAATTGCTATGTCAAAATTGATTGATTGATAATTATGAAAAATTATGACAAATTTGCTATGTCATTCCCATGAAATTAGGAGAAAATTAGGAGAGAATTAAAAATTAGATGAATTAGAAATTAGGAAATTAGAAAATTGATGAAAATTAGAAAATTAGGAATTAGGAGAAATTAGTAAATTGGAAAATTAGGTAAATTAATTAATAATTTTTCATTCATTAATTAATTCACAAAAAGAGGGAGGAATTAATTAGCCAATTAAATAAGCATTTAATTGTGAGAAGAAGACTTAGGATAAATAAACTTTTTAACCTAGAGGGAGAAATGACAAACAAGGTTAAATGAATAAATCATGAAACCCTAGAAGATGAATTAGAAATGCAAGGATGAAAATTAGGTCTTGATGAAAGATAATTAATGTTGATTCGATTTGATCATGATTTTAATTGGCAGAGGATCAATGCTGATAAGTGATTTGATTGATAAATGCGCCAATTGACGAGGAACGATGACTAATTGATCCAAATTGACATGATTGAGAAGGACGACAATCGATGTCAAATCAATCGCAAAATGACAAGATTGAAAATGACAACGATCGATGACAAATCGATCACAAAATGACAAGATTGAAAAGAGGACAAAACCCTAATTAGGATTGATGATGTCCAAAATGATGACAAATGAACACGCACATTGATGCGACAAGATAAGATCGACCAAAATCATGACTGAAGATTGTTATTGACAAGACCAAATTTGAAAGCGAGACGAATGAAGAATGCAGAAGAAGGACTCGATGCTCGCAAATGATAAAGACCAAGTGTGCGACATAGGAGAAATGTTAATGCGACGCAAAACCCTAAAATAAGGCAATGCGCAAATGTTAAAGTATGACTTCGCAAGTGTTGACCATTTTTAGATGTCTACACTCACAACACAATCATGGCACATCCATGACATACCAGAGATCCAACATGATAACTGGTTTGGACATTATAAGATCGTCACCTTATAATGTCCCCATACAAGTGTTCACTATCTTGAGAGATCGTCACCTCTTAGATGTGAACCCAGGGGATATAATCCAAAAATTGTCCTAACATGACAAAGAGGTTTACACATTAAACATCTTATAGGTATGCAAATATAGATTACAAAGCAATTTACCTTTCTGTTATACCTAAACCTTTTCTGAAGTGATCAACCTTCACTTTGGAAAGGGGTTTGGTCAGAATGTCTATAGTTTGATCTCCTGTACAAACATATTCTACTTGGATTGCATTCCTATCTACCATATCTCTCACATAGTGGTAGGGAATCTCAATATGTTTGGATCTGTCATGAAACACTGGGTTTACTAAAAGTTTTATGCAACTCTGGTTGTCACAGTGTATAACAGTGGGTTTCATAGGTTCTCCAAATAATCCTACAAGCAACTTCCTGAGCCATATTGCCTCTCGGGCAGCCATAGAAGTTGCAATGTATCCCGCCTCAGTGGAACTTTGAGCTACAGAAGACTGCTTCCTGCTGATCCAAGATATCATAGCTGAACCTAGACTAAAGCAACACCCTGAAGTGCTTTTCCTGTCTGTTACACTTCCAGCCCAATCTGAATTTGTAAATCCATGTAAGTCTATCTCAACCTTCTTGTATTTGAGACCAAGGTTTAGAGTACCTTGTAGGTACCTCATAATGTGCTTCACTGCAACCCGATGTATCTCCTTTGGTTCATACATAAACTGACTTAGAGCATTCACTGCATAATAGATATTTGGTATTGTATTTACCAGATACATCAGGGACCCAATCATCTGTCTGTATTGAGTAGAATTAGTGGGTTGTGACTCTGTTGCTGCTTCTTTAAGTTTATGTAAGTTGGTTTCCATAGGAGAGGTCATGGGTCTACAATTTAGCATTCTGAATCTCTTCAAAATATCCAAAGTGTACTTTCCTTGATTTAGTATGATGTTGTCAGAATTCTGCCATACTTCTAACCCTAGGAAGTAATGAAGGAATCCTAAGTCCTTCATATCAAATTCTTTAGATAGATCATTTTTGCATTGTTTTATAAGTTGATCACTTCCTGTGATTAATAAGTCATCAACATATAAGATCAATATTAGCATATCATCTTTATTTCTTTTGTAGTAGAGATTAGGGTCTGCATCATTTTTGGAAAAAACTAGTCTTGAGAGATAGGTGTATATTATTTCATACCATGCCATGGGAGCCTGTTTGAGCCCATAGAGGGCTTTCTTGAGTCTACACACATGAGACTATGTGTCATGAATTTCAAAGCCTTCAAGTCGCTCTAGGTAGACTTCTTCTGAGATCTCACCATTTAGGAAAGTTGTCTTAACGTCCATTTGGTGTACCTTCCATCCCTTTGCTACTGCAATGGCTAATACAGCTCTTACTGAGGTATACCTAGAAACTGGTGCAAAGGTTTCTTCATAATCTATTCCTTCCCTTTGTGAGAAGCCTCTAGCTACAAATCTGGCTTTGTGTTTTTCAATACTGCCGTCTGCAACATATTTGATTTTGAACAACCATTTAGATGAAACCACAGGTTTCTTGGTTGGTCTAGGAACAATCTCCCAAACATCGTTCTTCATAATGGATTGATACTCTTCAGACATGGCATCCTTCTATACTTGATGTTGAAGTGCATCTGATACATTGCTTGGTTTAGCTTTAGAGAGGTCATTCATAAGGGCAACATAGCTAGTAAATTTATTAGGCCTTTTGCTTTCTTTGAATAAGGGAGCAGAAAACTTATGAGCTTCTTCTACAGTTTTGGTGGCCCATAGTGGTCTTTTCTTGAGGTTTTCTCTAGGTGGACTTAAAGTTTCACTCATAGTTTTCTCAGGATTCTCCCTCTGAAGCTCAGGAGTAGGATCTCTATCTAAGTCGGGGTTAGGAATATGGATTTTAGGATCTAGAGAGCTTTGGGCTCTTTTGAAGGCTAATTTTTCCTCAAAGATCACATCCCTACTTAGTTCAATGTTCTTTTGGCCGTGTATATATATTCTATAGGCTTTGGAGGTTTCACTGTATCCTACAAAGATTCCTCTCTTTCCAGAGGGTTCTAATTTTAATCTTTTCTCCTTAGGTACATGAATGTATACTGGACATCCAAAAATCCTAAGGTGGCTTATATCTGGTTTTGATTTTGTAAAGACTTCTTCAGGGGTCTTGTCTTCAAGGTGAGAGTGAGGACATCTGTTTTGAATGTATACTGCAGTGTTGGTTGCTTCTACCCAAAGATTGATATTTAGATTCTGATCAAGAATCATAGCTGCTAAAGACTTCTTCGAGGGTCTTGTCTTCAAGGTGAGAGTGAGGACATCTGTTTTGAATGTATACTGCAGTGCTGGTTGCTTTTGCCCAAAGATTGATATTTAGATTTTTATCAAGAATCATCGCTTTGGCAGCTTCAACGATTGTCCTATTTTTCCTTTCTGCTATCCCATTTTGTTGGGGGTTGTAAGGTATTGTTAACTCCCTCGTAATCCCTAAATTTTTACAAAACTCTTTAAATAATTCCGATGTGTATTCCCCCCCATTATCAGTTCTAAGTGTTTTAATTTTGTTTCCTGAGTAGTTTTCTTTTAATGATTTGAATTCTTTAAACCTATTAAGGATATCTTCTGATTCTTTGCATTTCAGAAAGTAGATCCAGGTTTTCCTAAAGTATTCATCGACAAATATCACATAATACAAAAATCCCCCCAATGAATTTACAGACATAGGTCCACATACATCAGAATGAATTAACTCTAAGACTTTACTTGTTTTCCTAGTACTACTCTGGAAAGCACCCTTAGTATTTTTGCCTAGGGCACATCCTGTGCATGCCCCTGAATGATATTGCTTTAGCTTAGGTAGACCTGTGACAAGGTCTCCCATTGATGATAAAGCTCAAAAATTTAGGTGGCCTAGTCTTCTATGCCAGATTTCATTGGCATCTGTAGTTTCATGAATTAGGGATAAATTGGGCTTTGTGCATAGTTCATATAGGTAGCCTTGTCTTTGACCAATTGTACTAGCTTTCTTGATAGATGAGTTCTTTGGCCAAGCCAACACTTTGTTGTCCATGAATGTCACTCTATATCCATTGTACTCTAGTGCTGATATTGAGACAAGATTCCTCTTAATGCCTGGAACATATAACACTCCTTCAAGTTGTAATGATACACTTGACTTCAGTTTGATGGTGTAGTTTCCAACTCCTTTGATAGGGTGTGTGGAGTCATCTCCAATGGTTACCTCTTCATCATTTTCCTCTCTCATAAAGTCTAGTACTTCTCTGAATCCTGTGATGTGTCTGGATGAGCCATTGTCAATTACCCAGGAATTCACTTTGTTTGATGTTTGATGTATGAGTGCTAAATAGAGCACATACTTCTCAGAGTCCTCTTCCCTTTTTGATTTTCCTGATTTGGCAAATGTGGCTTGTTTAGCTCTTTCTGGACATTTGGCAACATAGTACCCAAATTTGTCACATTTGTAACAATGAATTTGAGAGAGATCCTTTTTGAAAGAGTTCTTGCCATGATGACTCTTTCTCTTCCTGAATTGCTTATTCTTGCCCTTTCTATCTGAGTTCATAGTTAGAACTTGAAGATCTTCATCTCTATTCTTTTGTTTGATTCCTTTCTTATTTTGCCTTGATTCCTCTTGGAGACAGTCAGCCTTTAGTCTATCGAATTTTGGAAAGTTGTCCCTTGCACTGATGCCTTGGACGAATGTTTCCCAGATACTAGGCAACCCATCTAAAGCAATGAGGGTTAATTCTTTGCTTTGGATCTCATATCCAAGGGTTTCTAGTTCATCCTTTAAGTTTGATATCCGCATGTAGGTGTTGACTGATTCTCCTTTCATCATGGTCATATGATTTATCTCTCTTTTTAGAGCCAAGGTTCTACTGGCATTGGATATCTCAAAAGCATCTTCAAGTGCTTTGAACATGTTGAAGGTTGATTCGTGTTTCTTTATAATGGGCATAATATTGTTCCTTACCCCATTGACTATTATTTTGATAGCCTTATCATTTCCTTCTCTCCAAATTGCTTGATCAGGTTCAGTCTCAAGTTCTTTGGATTCAGTCTTTACGAATGATTCAACTTTGTTATCTTTTAGTATCATTTGAATTCTGAATTTCCATGCGGAGAACTCGTCACCTCTTGCAAGTCTGTCTTCAAATCTGATAGCGCTGGCCATTGATAGGATTGTGATGTTGAATATATACTTGATTTGAATTTTACGTAAAATTGAATAGCCTCAGGTTCGATTTAACTATAGCTCTGATACCATGTAAAAGATGTTCAATTTACATTCAATATGCAAGTTATAATTCTGTTATCTGTTATGTATTATTAAGTCCTTATTGTATATGTCTAACTATCTTCTTGCTTGTGGCAGATGAGAGGAGCATTTAATATTTTCTATGTCCTATCTCAAGAATGCCACTTACTATAAGTATATGACAAAGGAGGCATGATCAAGCAATGCCTTGATCGGCCATGACCGATCAAGACATTACTTGATCGTACCTTTTTGTTTATACTAACAAAAGGCATGTTACTATAAATGCAAATCGGTGATCACAACCGAAGTTCATCGGTGTATTTAACCCAACGCTAATGACCGATAGTATATCGATGGCTGTGAATTCTAACAGCTGATAGTTATCAGTGTGTTAGCCTTGACAACCGATAACTATTGTTGTAGGCTAACACACCGATAACTATTGTTGTAGGCTAACACACCGATAACTATCGGTGATTAAGTCATTGCCACCCGATATATATTATGATATACTTTATATGCAGCCCGATATAAATTATATGCACCCCGATATAAATTATATGCAACCCGATATAATATATATTCAATTCGGTATATATTAATCGATGTCATCATTATTTATGTTTAGTTGATTTTCATCTAAATACAAAATTCATTAGATAGATGAACATGAGGAAGATACATAGTTTGATTATCAATAGATTGCTCATATGCTAATATAGAATCCCTATCAAGGATGAATTAATTGTTTGATGGTTTTATCATAGTTAACGATATGATAAATGATTGAATGAGAGACTTCATTTATCTCTCATTCAATCATTTATCTTACCGAAGCTATTATGTATTAACAGTTATGTGTTTACATCTGCTTTAGTTTCATTAATTGTGTTTTCTCTGCTTGTTTATAACTAACAATTGGTATCAAAGCCATGGTTGGCTTGAGTAGAGATGTAAGAAGAAGAGAAAGTAAAATTCATAACTTCTATGGTAGTTTTAATGTAAAACTATGCTTCAAGCGTCATGTGCATTGGTGGGATGGCTGGAAGAAAGAGGGGAAGTTAGTTGAAGAGGAGAATCTAGCGAAAGAGAAGGATGTTGGGATTCTTATTTGCTCCTAGATCTTGAACCAGCTTTGACACTTATTGGCCAAACTGTTAATGGTCAGGGAGTTGTTGGCATTCTTGTGGTGAAGGTTGAACCCCATGATGCCTCGGTTAGAATTTCTTGGCAGAAAGATGCTAGAAAAGAAGTCGTTAAAAGATTTCAGGAGGAAGATTGTATGTCATCAGAGACCCAGGTTGAATTTGTGGTTGTTTTTGCCTCTCGGGATGAGGAGTAGATTGGAGTGAGGTAGAAAGGCAAGGAAGCCTGGGAGAAATTATGGCTTTGGAGGGCTCTGTAGATGGCATGGCCTTAGCTAAGATAATGAGGCACTCCCATGAAGACTACGAGCGTATGGATTTGGATGACGTAGTACAAGACAAAAGACAGTTTTTTGGTTTGAAGCAGAAGCGACCATTGATAGGAGCGGAGGACAATGGGCATCATTCCAATCGGTTTCAGGTGTCGCAAGTTAATATTTTTTGTCCTCAGGTGAAGGTTGGAGTAGGAGAAGATGTTTTCTCCTGACTAGAATTCTTTGAGGTTCACAAACCTGATTGGATGGGCATGGAAAATGAGTAGCCCGAGGTTGAGGGAAGTTGTGTGAAGGAGGAATATTTCACTACAGTCTATGATAGTCAAGTTTAAATGAAAAGTGAGTATGGAAGAAGAGCGCATTGCATGGCGAGCACTATACGCATCAGTCGTGGTTGGAACAACACTTGGGGTTCTGGCCGTTGTGGCCATGTTGTTAACGTGGATTACCTGTTGATCAAAGAAGATTTTATGGCAAATTTGGAAGCAAAGACCGTTACTCCTCAGCATAAGGAATTAAGTGCACTCCTTTTTGCATGCAATGACCTCCAATTGGCCTTCAAACTATAGTTAAAGGAGGCCCTCAATGTATTCATAATTACCTCTCAACTGGGTAGTTCTCTTAATTCGGTGCCTACATATTTCAAAAGACAGGTTGAAGTAGGTTTGAACATTACGTATAATGCCCTGGGAGAAGTGACGGTGGTGACATGTGAGCCATTTTTGGAGAGGGAGGTGAGGCGTTGCGAGGATAATGGATACCATGTGCTAGGCATTCTTGTCACCTCTACCTCCATAGAGGACACATTAAACAATGGTGTTACTATAAATGGAACGGTGTTTGCATATGGTAAGAAAGTGGCTAAAAAGGTAATGAAGGGAAGCTATGTTTTGGCTTGGTTTCTGCAGGATATGATGAGCAGGCTCCGGTGGATGTCAGAGAACGGTCATTTGCCTGGGAATAATCATAATAAAGTGAGCAGGTTTTTATCATCTTCTCCATCGTATTCTCTGTTGTCTTCTTTACCGTGGGCTATGTTGCCTAGATGGGAGATTGTGGCTCCAATAGCATCATCTGGAGTGTGGGTGGTGAAGTACTCCAAGTGGGATCCTAGAAAAATGGGGAGTTGGATGAGAAATACATTGAATTTGTTCAAGCGTAGTCTTAGAAACAATGATATTAAAGATGCCAATTTGATCAATCCCACATGACATTCTATTAATTTGGAGAAGCCTGAAAGTTTGGATGGTGATGTTTACCGATTGCTTGGAAATGCAAGGCATACTAGGGACTATCCTTTGGTGTCACTACAATACATATTGGAGCCAATGATAAGTGAAACACTAAACAAGAAATTGAATCTTCTACAACACTTCCTTGCCTCCACTGAATTCGTGAAACATGCCATGTCCATGACATAAAATATTGTAGAAAGGGCCACGAAGACATCGACAATGAGCCCTGGGAAAAATTTGTGGGTCAACGTGGATACACTAATGAATCATAATGTTTATGGTCTACAAACCAATTTTGTAGCATGTCTTGATGGTGTAACAGTTCAAGCTAGAGTACCACCAATGGTGAAGATTACAAATGAGTGTTTGAACTTGGATGTGGATGTCGCTGATTGTTAGTTTTGGCACAAAAACCTGGGTATTATATGTAGATTGCATGAGCTAGCAAACAAACAGAGGATATTGCATGTGTCTGAAAAAGACAGTATTTGAAGTTGTGGAGCATAGGTTTAGAGAATTTGGGCATCCAAGTATCATGGATGTTGTGTATTTGCTTAAAGGCTTCTTTTTGTATGGAGGGGGAACATTTTTTCATCCTTCAGAATGTATTTCGGTTTTTTTGCAAGATGAGGTAAATGCCTTGGTGTCTAAGGCAGATAACGGTTTTTTGGATGTTTTATTACGGGGGAGCACACAAGCAGGAGACTCTGATGAAGGAGTATATTTTGCACCTGTAGATAGTGATGTTTCTGATTGTGAATTTCTAGGTGAATTTGTGCTTGGTAAAGTAATAGGAGGTGATATATTTGATACTGGTTTGTTTTGGAGAAGGCTCATTCGAAGTGTTCTCAAACAGAGTCTGGTTAAGTTAAAATCTTCTCAAGCCCTGGTTGCGATATGAGAACTGAAATGGAAGTAGGGATGTCATTGTGCATGGCTGTGTCGGTTGGCCTTCACGAGGGAGATTGTTGGGAATGTGAAGACCAATAGCCACATGACCATTCACATTTACCTGACTCTTGGTTGATAGTTGAATTCCTATATAAATAACTAGGCATAGGCCATGTATTTATAATGGTTAATATATCACATTTCCCTGCTTTTAGTGGATGTAGCCATTAATTGGTGAACCACGTTGAACTCATGGTATGCATTGTTATGTGTTTATATCTGCTTTAGTTTCATTAATTATGTTTTCTCTACTTGTTTATAACTAGCATGAACGTTTGTATCACACAAAGGCTAGGGACAAGAGGTTCATCATTTCCATGAGAATTGGGTGTCGGATGGGTAGAGGTTCTGCGACTGTGGCCACATCTTTCATCCTCTTTGCACACTCGGTTGCCTTTTCAACTTTCATCCTCGCCTCATCAAACTTAGCTTCTGCATCTTTCTTTGTCTTGTCTTGTCTTCGAATGAACTTATCTTGGGAATCCTGTAATTTTTTGGTCTGTTTTTTCACCCTCATAGCCTCCTTTTCTATCACTTCTGCTTCACGTTGTGCCTTCCTCTATCTCATATGTTCTTTCTTTCATTCTACCAATTCCTCATCTCTTTTCCTTTTAGCATCTTTATCTTTTTCCCTTTGAATGTACTCATCAGATGTCAAGATTTGTGACTGGCTACTAAGGCATAGCACCCCTTTCCTACCTCCATGTGAAGATTGATTCATTCTCTACTCTGGAAGTCTTAAGAATCTGGTGATTTGCCTTGGCACTTTCTGCCCAACCTCTTGTGTACATGGCACAAACTCAGGTTTGTCTTCACTTATGTGAACTTCATCTTCACAATCAGCACCATATTGCTTCTCCCAATTGACTGCATTGGTGAGGTAATGTATCACATATGCTGGATCAATTTCTGGCAGACTTGGCATGGAAAGGGTTACATCATCACAGTCGGTAGCTTCTTGGGTCCAGTCTGGTATGTCAGCTTGTATTGGCAAAGACATGCATGCTGATGTACTTTCCAAACCCTCATTTGGCTGGTTGGTTTGTGGGGGTAGACCTACTTCGGTAGTTTGTGGTGTCAAACTTGTACCCTCAACCGTTGCTTGTGTTCTGCTATGGCATTCTACAAAATCTTGAATGTCTTCCTCATTATAACCAACCAACCGCATGCAAGCTTCCACTACCATATACTCTTGTTCTTCATCCCTTGAAGTGGCATCATGTTCTATTCCAATAGTTGGTTGTATATCAACTGCAACCTCAAATGCCTCACTTGGTCTCATATCATTCTGTAATGTGTATCAGTTAAGTGGCCAAATCCCTGTCCTATGGAAGCCACTAATTATATTAACCGGTGTCAATGCTTGGGAAAAGGCCTTGCTCACAAGAGTTGCCAACTCTTCCCTTCCAATTTCAATTTGTGGGTACTTTGACATCCATATACTCCTCTATTGTTTGAAATAATTCTTGAAAGGTGAGAATACATAGACATCAAGTGGTTGTAGTTTGTGGCTTGTATGACCCAGAAGGGTTACCAAATCTATACCTATCTGCCTTGCTTCTTCAGTTGTCTTGAAGGCTACATGGCTGCCATGACCGTCAAAGATCAGTAGGGCCCTATGTGAGGGTGATACTCCACTAGGGACTAAACATGCAAAATATTCCAACCAATTTAAGAACAACTCCTTTGTTATCCATGCATGTTCTTGGACTGCCATGCATGCTCCTAGCTTGCAGTTTGCAATGTAGTTTCATATATGCCTCTTAGATTTGAAAAAATAAAATCCAGGAATGTTGTAACCACATGCCAAAATAGTAATCCACTCTCTATTCTTGGAAATTAGGTGCGGTACACACCTCTGGCCCAATTTGGCTATCACTCTCATTCAACAATTCCTCCCAGCTTGCACACCAATCTCATCACAATTCCAAATTTGATTGCTACCATAGTGATTGAGTTTGTACATTACCTCCAAGTTGTCATAGAAAGAGGCAACAATAGAAGGTTGAAGCATAATAGCCCTATAGGAGTTCACTCCTTCTGTTGTTCTCATCATCACATTAGGGTGCCTTCATCTAAAACATGCCCACCATGACCTCCTAGGTATCCCATTTTTAAATGGATTAGTCCTATTCTCGGTAATTTGGGCAACGGTTGATTGAAGTTGACTGATTTGGAGACCATGACCAATTTCAGCCATGTCTTTGCACCATTGGAGAACTTCATCCTCCTCCTCTGCTGATAAAATGGTGCGTGGACCCCTCATAGTTGTGGTTGTGGTTCCCATCAGCCATGCCCTCAAAGAGGCAATGTGGATACCATACTTGATTGGTGTGCCTCTAAGAGACATGTGCTTGTCTTTTATGCATGATATTTCTTCTTTCATGTCAGATATGCTCCATTTTGGTTTGGGAACCTTTGAGGCCACCTATACTTGTGGTGTTTCTGGAATAGGATTACAATCTACAGTAGAATGGTCATGCACAACAATAGTTTCCACATCAGTTGCATTGTTAGGTGAATGTTCATCTACAACAGGAGTCACTAGGTCTTCATTTTGGACAAAACTATCTTCATTAGGGAAGTGCACCCCACGAGTGACTCTAATTGTTTGACGTCTAACACACATGTTTCCCTTTCTACCTCATGCCATTATGTTCAGTGAACTTGCAACAATAAGGTACCAATGATAAAATACAACTGTGTGTGCCTATATAAATATATATATAGAGACACATCATTGAAATGAAACCCTCAATGCGATTGCGATAAATGAAGAAAAACAAATCAATTTTTGTAGGTACCAATGAGTGCAAATCCATCATTGAACATATTTGAACATAATAAAATGGTACCGTGTCTCTATTTCTGTATGCCTGATAATATATACAATAACACATATAGCCAAAGAACTCAAAACAACCATGTAGGAGTTAAGTATGTAACTATGATGTGATTGAAAATTGGATATAGTTGATATTCTATTAGATAGTGAACAATTACATCATTGAACATGTTTCAACAAAAAAAAATGGTGTTGTGTGTGTACACACACACACACACACACAAGTAAAAAACTTGAAACATTATATAACAAGGAGAGAAACTAGAAGCACGAGATGCATGAGTGAAATATGTAACTGTGATGTGATTAAAAACTGGATATTGCTTATATAGTATTAAGATGCAGATTCATTTCTCAAATGAGTAATGATTGAATGATGTTGTATTTCTCATATGAAATTTATTGGAAGTAATATATTGTATGCCTGATAATATTTTTTACAGTGAATATATTAACAAATTGAAGGCAGAGAAAACAATGAAAATGCCACAAAAAATCTTCATTACCCTAAGTTTTTCGGGCAAAAGAGATAGTGGGAGTTCGTGCCATGTGGGCCCATAACGTGTACGTGGGAAGGCTATTATGGGTGTTCAACATATTTTTTGACCATCCATTTTAAACTTTATAATAAAAGTTGTCTGGCCTAGTGTGTGTGTGTGTGTGTGTGTGTGTGTGTGTGTGTGTGTGTGTGTGTGTGTGTGTGTGTGTGTGTGTGTGTGTGTGTAACCATATAGCCAGTATATAGTCACTATAAGTAATAGTATCAGGAATACACATTATTGTAATGATAAATAATGAAGGGGTTTCAAATAATTATGAACAATAATCATTTTTTTTCCATTCTCTATAATGATTTTGGCATTGTAAACAGAGATACACCATTTAACAGCACACCCATAAAATGAAATGATAAATAATGAAGGGGTTTCGAAGAAAACGAAGAGATATTCAATTGTTTTGTCATTCTCTGTGAGTATTTCGACATTATTAAACTATAAGAGAGCATTGAAATGAAATTGTAAACCACATACAAAGAAATCATCAATAGGCAAAGCATAATGCAGCTACGAAGGAGCTAAACCATCATTGGACATCCAATATGGTTGTTAATATTATTTATAGTGACTATATTGAAAGAAATGTTGGTTTATTGAAAACAATAGAATGATCAACTTGGTTGATCATTATATTGTGGGTTTATAAAATGAATTTATTGTATTATATTTTAGGTGGTTGGCCTAATTGTTTAGGTCCCGGGTTGGTATAATTATGATGTAAGACCTCTTTATAGATCATGAAATAGGGTTTATCGGTTATGTGACTATCTGTGTACGAATAAGGTTGTAATCATATGCAGAGGTTTTGGTCGATCATAGGTGATTGAATTGGGTTGGTGAAAGAGGTTTAAGACCTCCAGTACTAAGCTTAATTGGGACTGTACTCAGGCATATGAGATGTTATTCTTACAGTTCACTCTTCTTAGAGAATTGTAGTCTAGATTTATTTTGTAGTCAGTGAGGCTTCCTTTGTGATGAGCAGTGTGCTCTAGGCTGTTGGCCTTCCTCCATGTGTAGGCCCCTCCTTTTGTAATCGCATACTTACTACAGAAGTATTATCTGACTATGGGTAGGTTTCCCACCGTGGTTTTTCCCTTTATCAAGTTTTCCACCTACAAATCTTGGTGTTATCTTTTGTGGATGGTTGGTAAATGTTTTGTGGCTTATATTTGTGCTTAACTATTATTTTTTATATTTCGGTATTTGGTTTATGTATTCTGGTAATAAGGTTTTAATGCTTAAAGTTCTATAATCTATTGACAACTAATTCACCCCCCCCTCCTCTCAGTTGTCCACTGGTTATCTAAAGTTGTCTAACATACTCAAATTATCTTTCACTGATGAGATGATTCTATAAGTGTCATCTAGCAATACCTCTATAGAAATTTGAACTAATCTAAAATCTCTACACAAGACATTAGATAAAGGAAAAGATTTCTTCCTTAAAAATATGTGGTTCTCGGATATGATGGATGACAAGATGTCTTTGCAAGATCATTTAATGAAGATCAAAGACATTCACGATTAATTGGAGGCCATTGGTCACAATATGGAAGAAGAGGATGGTGATAATCATGCTTAAAAGCTTACCATGATCCTATGAGAACATCAAAACTATCAACATCACCTCTACCAATGTTGATATGAAATTTGATGAAAAGTGCAACAAACTCTTGTAGTAGGATAGATGGAAGAAGCATTTTGGTAGAAACAACAATACAGTCGCTATGGAGTAGAATTTTATTTCCAAAGACAAAGGCAAAGGAAAGTCTTCTTAGTAAAAAGGACAAGGCAAATACAAGGATAATTCTATGAATCTAAAGAATATAACATGTCATTATTGTGGTAAACTTGATTATATGAAGAAACACTATAGAAAGAAGTCAGTTGATAAAAAATCCAACCAGGGAGGGTCTCCATAAAAGGCCCATGTTGTAGAGAATTATGAGAAAAAGGAGTCTACCTCTATCCATTTATGGCCAAATGACTAGCAAATCATGTCAAGTCTTTTGCTGGTATATTGATTGTGGAGCCTCTTGTCATTTTACACACAGGAGAGATTGGTTCATAGGGTATAAGGATTGCTCAAATTTAGTGATCTTTGGTGGTGGTGAAGAGTATGCCCTTGTTGGCAAAGGCAATGTTTAGATTACATCTGGTGGGAGAAATCTGATTTGTCTCAATTTATACTAAGTTTTGGGCATAGAGCTCAATTTTCTCTTTGTGAGTCAGATTATGTGATACTGTCTAAATCTGGACATCATCTTCAATGCACATAAGTGTCATATTGTTGACAAGGAGTCCAACAAAATGATTGTAGTTAGCCTCAAAGATCATGGCTTGTATAGGCTTGTTGATATTGGAGACTCTCAAGAGCATGCAATGGCTATAAAGAGTTCATCAATTAGTACTCTTTAGCATCAATGGTATGGGCATCTCAACCTATCATACCTCTCCCATTTGTCTTGAGAGAATCTGGTAGAAGGGTTACCTAAGATTCAGTAACAAACACATGGTGTGTATGGAGCTTTCCAATTAGGGAAGCAACATCGAACTCCATTTTTAGAAGGACAAGCTTGGGGAACATAGAATATCCTCAGTTGGTTCATGCAAATGTTTATGGACCAATGAATATTGCTTTAGTTAATGATTCTAAATAGTTCTCTTATTTTTTGATGATTTCAATAGGAAAATGTGGGTATTTTTCCTCGAAGAAAAATTAGATGTGTTTAATGAATTTAAGAAGTTTAAAGCCTTAGTTAAAAAAAAGTCAAGATGTCCAATCATCACTCTTAGGTCAGATAATGGGGGTGAGTTATGTTCCAATGAATTCATTGACTTCTATTCTAAACATGATATCAAGCATCGGCTTATCTCACCCTATACCCCTCAATAGATTGGTGTCGTTGAGAGGGGGAATTGTACTATTATGAAAATGGCCAGATGTATGTTGGAGAACAAGAGTGTTCCAAAGCAGTTCTAGGTTGAGCCAGTTTACATTGCAGTACACATTCTTAACAGGTCTCCCACACAGGTCCTCAAGAAGATGACCCTAGAGGAAGCTTGGTCTGGGAGGAAACCAAGAATCATTCATCTTAAGGTTTTTTGTTCTATTTCATATGTTTGGATTTCAAATGCTAATAGGACCAAACTATATTCCAAAAATCAGAAATTGGTGCTTACAAGATATAGTGACAATCATAAGGCCTATCGACTAATTGATGTGGACACTAGTCATTTCACATTCAACAAGGATGTTGTAGTTGTTGTGATAGTAAAAATTTTAAGTTGCTTTATGTCACTTGTGTTGTTTTTAATTTCATAATATAATTGTTGAATGTTGCTAAATCACATAATCATATTTGGGTAATCTTAAAATCTAATTTCAGATTTGCATACACATTGTTAAAGTTAATATTACAATAGTTTCACCTTAATTTATAACACTTTCATCCTCATACCATTCATCAAATAATCACCACATGAGTGGTTTTTTATGAGTCTCCTCATCATGACCATTCCCATTATATATTCAAAACCAATAATGATTATAGTCTTATTGATCAAGATGCGTATGAAATTGACCCCCTTCATGACATCATCACTAGAAATATTTCCCCAAGCTCCCATTACTCACCCCAACCTTTTGTAAAGATGTAAAACGTTCTAAATTCCATAATAAAATGAAATACCCTTTATTTTTAAATAAACTCATAATTCCCTTAATAAGTCTATTTACTTCTACTATTTTGTCCTTAATTCTAAATGATCATTCCAATGATATCACAATACACAAGATATTTCTTTAGAGATAAAGATTATTTATTCAATAAGAATATGTAAGTAGTATCTCAATCATATCTACATACAATACTTAGGCCTTTCAAATTCCTTAAGTTCATATAACAAGATTAATATAAAGTAAAGGATGAGATGCGTCCTTTGATTTGCAATCCAAGCTATCTTCAATGCAATCTTTAGAATGAAGATGAGAATAAGATTCAGGTGCTTTTTCCACCCAACCTTGAAGCTTACACTTTCCCAGAATTCTTGGTCAATCAATAATACCCGACCCTGCATGAATTGCTTAGCAAAAATAATTTGATAGACAAGATGTAATCTGGTGCGTGCCTAGAATGATGCATGCATTTTCAATTTTCTAATTCCATTAAGAAACAAACAAGATCAATCAAGGACATAGTAGAGAGCATAAATAAATCCATCTATTTCAATGGTCAATAAGTTGCTCGAGTAAAATACCATGCATAGCAATAAGAGATAGTTTGGAAAAGAAAACTATTCCCTCTATGATTCCACATTTGGCACCCATCCTGGAAGGTAATCTTTCCAAACACACAAGCATATCTAGCTTTTATAATATTCATATGAAATCAGAACTAAGTACATGGAAGACGATCTTTCTTTTCTCAACTCTAGCTTCCTATTCTTCATATGATAAAATTATAATATTTAAAGAAAACAATCTTTCGTTAAATAGATATAGAAGAAACAATCATTCGTTTACAACCAATTACATCTAAAATGAAAACAATCTTTTGCTTCTATCTTTGCTTGTAAATCAAGAATTAAAATAAGAAGGTGTAACACATATATGTATCTTTACATAAAAATTGAATAGAAAATGAGTACATATTCTTTTATTCATTTTCCATAAAATCTAAATAGCGTAATCATACATTAACTTGCATTCTATTTTTTATGGTTTCGAATTTCCACATTTAGATCGCCTAAATTCTCTATCTTTCCACGTATTTTTGTTTGTCTATCTCTTTCCTTGAATAACATATTTAGTTTGATACTAACATGTGATTTTTCATGAGTTATGAATTAACTGAATTTAGTAAATCTTCTACAACGAGTATTAAGTAAGATGACATTTCACAATGCACATACCTATATGACTTTGACATAACAAATAATCCTCATAACTTCTAATGCAAGGATCAAATTTGGAAGTATAACTCTTTTATTCACGAACTCAAAATAAGCTTCAATATTTAATAATTCCTTACCCTAGTATTTCATCTTCTTTGTGGTTCAAATTTCAAGTTTTATACGCACAAGCTCTCTATCCTCTTACTCTATTTCTAGAGGGTTTGGTGGTCTATTTCTATCAATTACACTTATGTTTATCAACAATCTTTAAGAATATATTTTCTTAATTCACTTATGTATAGAATATAATTTTCTAAAGAATGTATTTTGATGTCATTCAACAGAATTCTCATAATCAAAAATCTAAAAACTATGACTCTAATTCTTTCATTTGATTATCATCTAAGTCTAATCAAAATAGAACATTTTCTCTTTAGATCTCTACAACAAACTTTGGTAGAACAGATCCTACCTCTGACTGATATTGTTGTTGTATATCATCTCTACTCGGTGTATTATTGTCTTCTTTCTATTTCACCAAGTTCTCAAGAAGGTCGCTATTCCTCTGGCATGTCTGCTAATCTTCCTTGTTCCGGTATTCGACTCTTTTCTGAGCATAGAAATAAAATGTCTTTTCTCTATTTGATGTTCCTTTCCAATACCATTGTTCTTCTCTCCTCTTACATCTAAACAGTAGTCTATATTTATGCTAATTACATGCTAGGTTTCCTGCTACGTTTTCTCCTTAATTTGGGCTTACACTCCACTGCTATAACACTTTTCCATGCCACCATGTAGCATGTCTAACAACTAATTGGCCACATAGGACTTGTTGAAACGATATACACCACATATGTAGTTTGTGTTCTATCTGCAAACCGTGTTTGAATTCAATAAAACACTTAAGTGCTTGATCTGTGGCATGGTTGACGTTAATATTATTTTACCTTTGCAAACGGTTTTTCTAAGTCTCTTTGCCAAGTTGATTAGTATTGACTCCCTCATAAACTCGCTTTATTTGAATATGACTTGTATTAAATATACCCAACTGTTGCAGCAACGAACTCTTCTCATTCAAATTCAATGAGTTTGGCATCTCTTCAAACACATCGTGGTTGCAAGGTTTGTGATCATCTTAAACTCTATGTGTTTGTTTGCATGCATAGTCTCTACCAACCCAACAACTTCCCTCTCTTAACTCACTGTTTTCCATGAGTTACATTAATGCCGTTCCAAGTCTTAGTGTATACCAAGTCTTAGTGGCAGTTACAACACTTCAAGTCAACTCTACTTATGTAGACTTCCCTCTGTCATGTATTTTGATGCATTAATAAATCCACCAATATCTCAAGCAAGTCGGTATTTATATATCAACAAATATATATAAAACATAACCTTGTTTAACATGTTCTTTAATAAATCACTTTCCATGATTATATATATATATATAAACAATTGATTTAGATAAAACAAAACAATTTAATTTCATAAATATATGTACTTATAGGTATATGATCGAATTATTATTCGAACTCATATATAATACATATAATTATATATATTTATAAATATAATTGTAGTAATAATCAATTCAAATTTAATTATCTTTTCTTTTTCAAGACATCATATAATTCATATACATATATATATATATACATATATCATTATATAAAAATCAAGAAGTGAAAATATAAACGTGATATTTAATCCATTTCACACAAAGCACACACAAACATCAAAATACATGAATAATCATTTAAAAACATTTAAATCAATCTTTCTTTAAATTAAAGTAATGTCAATTAAAACTACTTATACCAAATTCATTATGCAAACAAACATTCAAATAAAGTCATTTAAATCATTTATCTTTGCAAGATGCATATTATAAATTCTAATGTGGTGTGTGAGATTCCCATCCATTCTAACGAAGTCTAAGAGCTAAAACAACTCTACCTGAACCATGTTCTCGCCTTCATTCGTGTTCATTGTCCCTGCATTCACTTGCACTCAATTTCTCATTTGCAATGACAATCCCAATTTCATAAAAATAATACTGATCATTCAATTGCATGTAAATCATTTTATTGCATTTGAACTCTTATTTCATTATCATCTATTTCACTAAAAATTCTATTTCCATTTCATTTCAATTTCATAAAAGAAATATAAGCATTATTTTCCTAATAAATATGGTTCATGACACCCTTTGACCGATAATTAGATAGCACAAGTTATCCCATCATATTGCATTCATATCTATTGTTCACGCTTATGATAGGTCTTTGACTATAAGGGAAACCCGTCTTATCCTACATTCATATCCCCATTTTATCCCCCATTCATATCTTCGTGCAATCATCCATCCATATATCCCAACTTTGATCCTATCCTATATCCTTATCAATATCTTATTCCACATCCATATCTCAACGTCCCTCTTTCTACGACATCCTCATCACCTCCACTCCTAACCCAACTATCACATCTCATTATTCCCCAATCCTTGAACATAATCCTACACCATTTAAAACACACATTTTTAATATCATCCAAAGACTCTTACGAGAAGAACTAAGGTCAAATCCCAAAGTTATGGAGTCATTCCACCCCACTAGTCAACGCCCACCTAAACACCCCATTAACAAGGCCATCACTCCCCCAACACTTACCAACTCCATCCAAAATTCAAACCACATCCCAAATGCTAAACCTATCCAACCCATGAAAACCATCTAATCCCAATCCCATGAGCACCATGAATCTCACATTCCTCTTCCTTCACAATAAAAAGAGTTGATATGTTAAACCCTCCTTCCCCATCACACCATTCATACAACAACATTATTGTAAATCATGTCGAACCATCTCCCTTCGAGATAAATATCCCACCATCCTATCTAATCTCCTTCATGATCTCTTACCACCTTGTATCAAAATTGTTCCACAACCATCACCTTACCCTCTTGGTTCTCTTATGTTTACTTGTGGTGGTCTAATCATTAAATAACACTTAAAGAAAAACAATAAAATATCCACCACCCATTCCCCCCCACCTCAAAATTTACTTGTGTCATATATGGGTAAGTGCACCAAGTTGTGGTACCAAAAAGGTGCCACTTTTTATCTTTTCATAAAAATGTGCCATTGGCATGAAAAGGTCATCCAAACCTATGAGTTGGATGCCCAAGGAAAATCCAACCCAAAGGGTTGGTATTCTCCCAAGAAAACCATTTGGCGAGTGCCAAATATGACGCTCGCGAAATGCAAAATTTTGAATTTTCACATTTGGCGCTCACCAAATGTGAAAAGTCAGTTTTTTGCATTTGGTGAGCACCAAATTTGGTGCGTGCCAAATATTTTGCATTGTCTAATGCGAAAGGTTTTGTGAGTGTGTAGATTTTCCAATCTGGGCACAAGTTATATCCACCCCCGAAGGAGAATATATACATAAAATATAACATTTAAGTATAGCTCTATAGGACTTATAATGTAGATTCTAGTTTTTAGAGGATCATATAAAATTTCAGACAGTCAAATTTCAGTAATCAACATGTTCCTAGTAGCATTCTTTAGCTATGTATCTCACTCACTTTATCTTCCCCAAACTCTAAACCTATCTCTTTCCCTCTCTTGTCTCTCTCACTTCTCTATCCTTGACTCTCTCCCTCTCTCTTCTCTCTCACTCTCTTATTGTTTCTCTCCCCTCCCACTCCTTTCTCTTGGTCACTACCTATCCCTTTTATCCTCTTTCTCCCCATATCTAGGGTTGTCCCTCCCTCCCTATTCACCTCACTGCCTCTCCCTCCCTATACTATTACCTACCTTTCTTTCCCCCTCTAATTTTCTCACTTATCTAATTGTCCACCCTCTAGTTCTCTCCCTCCTTCTCCACCTTTCTCTCCCTTCTCCTTACCTCTATCTATTTATGCACTCTCTCTTTCTCTTCTCTCTCTCTCTCCAAACCTATATGTCTCCTCATTCTCTAGGTCTCTCACTTCCTCCATGTCTACCTCTCTATCCATATCCTCTTACTCATCTCTTTGTTCTTCTATCTCTTCTATTCTCCCTCCCTCCCCTCTCCAGGTCTCTACCTTCCTTTCTTCCTCTCTCCCTCTCTGTCTCCCTCTCCCACTCTCTCATCTTTTCTCTTCCTCTCTTATTCTCTATCTTCATTGTCTAGGCCATTACCTCTCCATCCCACCCACTCTCCCCTCTCTAGGTTTCTCCCTCCCTTCCTCTCCACCTATCTACCTCTGCATATAGGTCTTGTTAGCCACCTCTCTTTATCCCCCTCTATCTATCTTACTCCTCTCTATCCATCTAGGTCTCTCACCTATCTATATGCCCCCTCTATACTTCTCTTTGTCCCTCTCTAACTCTCTCTCCCTCTTCTTTAACCCTATCCCTTTATGAACTCCCTCCTTTTCTCTTCCTCCCCTAACCTCTTTGTCTCCTCCTTCCATAGGTCTCTCCCTCCCTCCATGTCTACCTCTCCATCCATCCCCTCTTACTCCTCTCTTTGTTCTTCTATCTCTTATCTTCTCCATCCCTCCCCTTTCTAGGTCTCTCCCTTCATTTCTTCCCCTCTCCCTCTCTACCTCCCCATCCATACATACCCCCATATATATCTCACTCCCCCACTTTTTTATTCTCTCTTCCTCTTTTATTCTCTCTCTCTACATTCTAAGTCGTCAACTCTCTCTCACCTCTCTAGGTTTATCACTTCCTTCTTCTCCACCTATCTACCTATGCATAATGTCTCATTCCTCACTTCTTCTCTCCTCCCCTGTATCTATCTCATTCCTCTATCTTGTCATCTAGGTTTGTCATCTCTCTTTCCCAATATAGTTCTCTCACCTATCTATTTGTTCCCTCTCTAGTTTTCTCCCTCTCGCTTCCCCTCTATCTCCCTCCCCCTTTACCCATATTTATTTTTTAACTCTCTCCTCCTCTTCTCTCTTTCCCCCCACCTCTCTATCTTCTCCTTCCCCAAGTCTTGTAGTCCCTCCATGTCTACCTCTCCCTCAATCCCCTCATACTCTTCTCTCTCTTTATTCTTTCATCTCTCCTCTTATCCCTCCCTCCCATTTATAGGCATCGTCATTCTTTTCTTCCCCTCTCCCTCTCTATCTCCCTCTCCCTCCTTATCCCCATCTCTCTCCCCCTTCCCTACTAATTCTTATTCTCTCTTTACTGTCTACATCATAAGCTTTCCATCACGCCCTCTCTACCCCTCTCTAGGTTTCTCCCTCTCCACCTCTCTACATCTCCATCTATATCTCATTGCCAACCTATCTCTATCCCCCTCCATCTATCTCAACCCTCTCTCTTTCACACCCTATCTAGGTCTCTCGCACCTCTCCCCCCTCTAAGTATCTTATATCTTTATATAAACCACCTAGGTATGTGCATGATCATGGTGGGCCATATGGTGTCATTACAAGTTATATGGTGTGCTCAGGGGTCATATGGTATCGTTACGGGTCATATGGTGTCCTAAGGGGTCATATGGTGTTCTATGACCCCTTATGATACCATATGATCTCTTAGAACATCATATGAGCCCTAACAACATCATATGGTGTCCTAAGGGGTCATATGGTGTCTTAAGGGGTCATATGGTTTCCTAAATGGTCATTTGGTGTTTTATGACTCCTAAGGACACCGTATGACCCCTAAAGACACCATATGATCCATAACGACACCATATAGTGTCCTAAGGGGTCATATGGTGTTCTATGACCCCTTATGACACCATATGACCCCTTGGTGTCATAAGGGGTAAGGGTTCATATGGTGTCGTTAGGGGTCATATGGTGTCCTAAGGGGTCATATGGTGCCCTAATGGGTCATAGAATACCATATGACCCCTTAGGACACCATATGAACCCTAATGACAACATATGACCCCTTAGGACACCATATGACCCCTAACAATACTATATTGTGTCTTGAGGGGTCATATGGTGTCACAAGTGGTCATGTCATGTACTAGGATGTTAAAAGGGGTCATATGGTCTCCTAGGGGGCCATAGAACACCATATGACCCCTTAGGTCACCATATGACCCCTTAGGACACCATATGGTGTCGTTATGGGTCATATGGTGTCCTAAGGGGTGATATGGTGTCCTAAGGGGTCATATGATGTCCTTAGGGGTCATAAAACACCAAATGTACCCTTAGGACAACATATGACCCCTTAGGACACCATATGACCCCTAATGGTGTCGTTAGGGGTCATATGGTGTCGTAAGGGATCATATGGTGTCGTTAGGGGTCATATGGTGCCCTAATGGGTCATAGAATATCATATCACCCCTTAGGATACCATATGATCCGTAACGACACCATATGACCCCTTAAGACACCATATGACCCCTAACAACACCATATTGTGTCTTGAGGGGTCATATGGTGTCACAAGTAGTCATGTCATGTACTAGGTTGTTAAAAAGGGTCATATGGTGTCCTAGGGAGTTATAGAACACCATATGACCCCTCAAGACACCATATGATCCCTTAGGACACCATATGGTGTCGTTAGGGGTCATATGGTGTTCTAAGGGGTCATATGATATCGTTAGGGATCATATGGTCTCCTAAGGGGTCATATGGTATTCTATGACCCATTAAGATGTCATATAACCCCTTAGGACACCATATGACCCCTAATGATACCATATGGTGTTGTTAGGGGTCATATCGTGTCCTAAGGGGTCATATGGTGTCATAAGGGGTCATATGGTATTCTATGATCTCTTAGGACACCATATGACCCTTAAGACCACCATATGGTATCCTGAGGGGTCATGTGGTGTTGTTAGGGGTCATATGGTGTCGTTAAAGGTCATATTATGTCTTAAGGGGTCATATGGTATTTTATGACCCCTTAGGACACCATATGGACCCTAACGACACCATATGGTGTCCTAAGGGGTCATATAGTGTCCTTAAGGGTAATGTGGTGTTCTATGACCCCTTAGGAGATGCCATATGGTGTCCTAATGGGTCATATGGTATTCTATGACCCCTTAGGATACCATATGACCCCTAACGTCACCATATGGTGTCCTAAGGGGTCATATGATTTCCTAAGGGGCCATATGGTGTCCTAAGGGGTCATATGGTGTTCTATGATCCCTTAGGACATGATATGACCCCATAAAACACTATATAAACCTTAAAAACGCCATATGGTGTCCTAAGGGGTCATATGGTGTTCTATGACCCCTTAGGACACCAAATGACCCCTGATGACAACATATGGTGTCCTAAGGGGTCATATGGTGTTCTATAACCCCTTGGGATACCATATGACCCCTAAAAACATCATATGGTGTCCTAAGGGGTCATATGGTGTTCTATATCCTCTTAGGACACCATATGACCCTATACGGCACCATATGACCCCTCATGACACCATATGGTATCCTAAGCAGTCATATGGTGTCCTAAGGGGTCATAAAACACCATATGACATCTTAGGACACCATATGACCCCTAACAACATTAGATGACCCCTAACGATATCAGATGACCCCTTAGGATATCATATGGTGTTGTTAGGGGTCATATGGTGTCCTAAGGGATCATAGAACACCATATGACCCCTAATGACACTATATGACCCCTTAGGACATCATATGACCCCTAACGACACCTTATGGTGTTTTTAGGGGTCATATGGTGTCATATTGTGTCCTGATGGGTCATAGAATACCATATGACCCCTTAGGACACCATATGATCTCTAACGAGACCATATTACCCATTAGGACACCATATGACCCCTAACGACACCATATTGTGTCACAAGTGCTCATGTCATAGGATTTCAAAAGGGGTCATATGGTATCCTAAGGGGTCATAGAACACCATATGACCCCTCAGGACACCATATGACCCCTTAGGACACCATATGGTGTCGTTAGGGGTCATATGGTGTCCTAAGGGGTCGTATGGTATCCTAAGGGGTCATATGGTATTCTATGACCCATTAGGATGCCATATGACCTCTTAGGACACCATATGACCCCTAACGACACTATATAGTGTCGTTAGGGGTCATATGGTGTCCTAAGGGTTCATATGGTGTCCTAAGGGTCATATGGTGTGATAAGGGGCCATATGGTGTTCTATGACCCCTTAGGATACCATATGATCCTTAAGACCACCATATGGTGTCCTAAGGGATCATATGGTGTCGTTAGGTGTCATATGGTGTTGTTAGGGGTCATATTGTGTCCTAAGGGGTCATATGGTGTTCTATGACCCCTTCAGACACCATATAACCCCTACCAATACCATATGGTGTCCTTAGGGGTCATATGATGTTCTATGACCACCTAAGACACCATATGACCCCTTAGGACATGTCATATGGTGTTGTTAGGGATCATATGGTGTCCTAAGGGGTCATATGGTATTCTATGACCCATTAGGAAACCATATGACCCCTAATGACACCATATGGTGTTGTTAGGGGTGATATGATGTCTTAAGGGATTATACGGTGTCCTAAGGGGTTATATGGTGTTCTATGACCCCTTAGCACACCATCTGACCCCTTAGGACACCATATTACCCCTAAGGACACTATATGGTGTCCTAAGGGGTCATATGGTGTTGTTAGGGGTTATATGGTATCCTAAGGGTTCATATGGTGTTCTATAACCCCTTAGGACACCATAAGAACCCGAACGACACCATATGATGTCCTAAGGGGTCATCCAATGTTTTTAGGGATCATATGGCATCCTAAAGAGTCATATTATGGTCTATTACCCCTTAGGACACCATATGGTGTCATGAGGGGTCATATGGTGTCGTATGGGGTCATATGGTGTCCTAATGGGACATAGAGCACCATATGACCCCTTAAGACACCATATGGTGTTTCTAGGGGTCATATGGTGTCTTGAGGGATCATATGGGTCCCAAGGGGTTAGAGAACACCATATTATCCCTTAGGACACCATATGTTGTCATTAGGGGTCATATGGTGGTGCAAGAGCACCTAGTTGAGTAAAAACTCTCCTTTTTGAGTATTTCATGCTTTCATGTTTGTAATGTCTTGTGGTAGGTTTGTGATATTGTTTTAGGTTTTTTTGTTTCTTTTCAAGTGGTTTTGATTTTATTTTGTGTTTGAGAGATCAAGTTTTGTCTTTCTAGCCTTGTGTTGTCAATTTTTGCCTAGTAGGCCAAAAATGGGTAAATTTGTGAGAAGTGTCTTGTAGGCTTAAGAATGTTTGTGAAAGCATTGAGACATGTTTTAAAAGTTATTTCAAACATGTTTAAGTGTTTTAGAGAGTTGGTGGAGTAAAGGGGAGCAAAAATGTCATTTTGTGCAACAAAAGTTGCTCACCTTGTTAAAAAGTTGTCATTTTATAGTAAAAAATGTACAAAAGCACTCCTACAACTATATGTCCATACAGGACATCATAAATAACTCAAAAAAAATTTAAATAGACCACCCTCTTTCTTGTATAGGGTTGGCAGATGTGAAAACAAGTGATTCTCAATAAAAGAAGTGCAAAATTCTGGTTTTTATGGCATTGTGAACTTGTTGGATGTAACAGTTCGTACTAATCTGACTCCTTCCATACTATAACTTATAAGAAGTGTTTTTGATGTTAATTAAAAGCAATTAATTTGATTGGTTCTTAGTTTTTGAATTGGGAAGTGAGTTGTACATATTTACTTCAGTTTTGCTTCTCCTCTGCCTTGTCAAGGGTTAGTGCTTCATAATGGGTCAACTTGACTAAAAACCTCATTGGGCTCCCATGGAGGGACTTGGTCAAGTTGATAAGAGTCTCTATAGTATAAATATCTTCTTTTTTGGCCAGGGTTATGCACAAGGAGTTTGTGTGAGATCCTACTAGGCAAGTTAAGTGAGTAATTTGGCTAGTAGATTGAAATTATGAGTTAAATGTTGTTCTCAAAGTCTATTTGAGCTAACAATGTTGGAAAAAGGTCCGAACCTTCCCCATGAGTGATTTGAAGCAAGTTGTAGCTCCATGAGAAGCTATCTTGCCCTTGAAAATCATAACAACCAATTGGGGAAGTGGGTTCCCTGTTTTTGGAGATTTAAGTGGTTTTTGGTATCAAATTTGTCTTTGAAACTTTCCACGCATGGAGACCTAATGATATTTGTTCATTGAAAAGTTAATTTATTGTTTTAAGGTTTAACTATGCTATGGTGCAGGCAGATTTGAAATCCTAACCCACTCTTATGCAGAAAAGAGAGTGGAAAATAGTGAAAACAATGACAATGACTATTTTTGTCACCTTCTACAGCTAGTATGCCAAGTGTTTGGAAAAATGACAAGTGGTAATTGTTTGAAAAATGTTTTCCAAGATGTGGAAGGGTATATCAATCAATCTAGGTCCTTGGTTTGTGAAGGAGTGGTGTACCCAACATTGCAAACTTGAAAACCCTCTTGAAACCCTACTAAAATGCCCAAAATTGAGGACAATAACTTAACCGTCTTCATGGAGCCTAAGACCTAAAAAATATTGGAGTATAGACCTAATGAACATCATCCAAAACAATTTTTGTGGTGGAGTTACCCATAGTTGGGCTAGGTGAGCAAAAAAGTGTCAATTAGCCCTCCACGAGCTACAAGCCTTTTTGACTGCAAAAATACACTTTTCAAGAACTCGATTGGTTTGGGTTTGTTAGAACTTGAAGAACCTTTGGAAAACTATCTAAGGACATTTAAGGACACCCCTCCACATTCTTGACAGTATGACAGAGACTTTTGGGGTTTGTAACCTAGCAAAGGGATTGAATAAGAAGAGCAAAAATGCTTAAGTAACTATAAAATTATACATGATCAAAGACAAAAATTTTGCCTAAACTTCTTGGAACCTTTTGGAGGAGTTTGCCTTGACTTAGAGCAGTAGATCTGAATGCCTAGAGAGTAGGGCATTGAGTTAGAGAATATTCAAACAAGGAGGAGTGAATTGAGTAAGGTATGAGCCCACACAAAGGGTGGATGTTCGAGAAGTAATGCATGAGATGCTTAGCATTATAACCTTAAATCAATTTAGCAAACATATATCAGAGTCACAAACAAGTTTTTTTTGGAAACCTATTGAACCATGAGACCCAATTAGCCTTGTTGAGTACTTCTCTAGCAGGCTCCCTATCATATGGTGTCCTAAGGGGTCATAGAATACCATATGACCCCTTAAGACACCAAATATGACCCCTTACGACACCATATGGTGACGTTAGGGGTCATATGGTGTCCTAAGGGGTCATAGAATATCATATGACCCCTTAGGACACCATATGACATGTCCTAAGGGGTCATAGAACACCATATGAACCCTAAGGGCACCATATGACCCCTTAAGACACCATATGGTGTTGATGGGGCTCATATGGTGTCCTAAGGGGTCATAGAACATCATATGACCCCTTAGGACACAATATGACCCCTAACGACACCATATGACCCCTAACAACACCATATGACCCCTCAGGACACCATATGGTGGTCATATGGTGTTCTAAGGGATCATAAAACACCTTATGGCCCCTTAGGACACCATATGGTGATGTTAGGGGTTATATGGTGTCCTAAGGGGTCATAGAATACCATATGACATGTCTTAAGGAGTCATATGGTGTCTCAAGGGGTCATAGAAAACCATATGACCCCTAAGGACACCATATGACCCCTTAGGACACAATATGACCCCTAACAACACCATATGACCCCCATTGATACCATATGACACCTCAGGACACCATATGGTGGTCATAGGGGCCATATGGTGTCCTAAGGGGTCATATGGTATTCTATGACCCATTAGGATCCCATATGACCCCTTAGGACACCATATGACCCCTAACGACATGATATGGTGTCGTTAGGCATCATATGGTGTCATAAGGGGTCATATGGTGTTCTATGACCCCTTGGGATACCAAATGACCCCTAAGACCACCATATGGTATCCTGAGGGGTCATATGGTGTCGTTAGGGGTCATATTGTTTCCTAAGGGGTCATATGGTGTTCTATGACCCCTTAGGACACCATATGACCCCTAATAACACCACATGATTTCCTAAGGGGTCACATGGTGTCTTTAGGGGTCATATGGTATTCTATGACCCCTTGAGACACCATATGACTCCTTAGGACATGTCATATGGTATCCTAAGGGGTCATATGGTGTCCTAAGTGGTCATATGGTATTCTATGACCCCTTAGGACACCATATAACCCCTTACGTCACTATACAGTGTCCTAAGGGATCATATGATTTCCTAAGGGGTCATATATTGTCGTAAGGGGTCATAAGGTGTTCAATGGCCCCTTAGGACACCATATGACCCCTAAGACCACCATATGGTGTCTTGAGGGGTCATATGGTGTCGTTAGGGGTCATATTGTGTCCTAAGGGGTCATATGGTGTTCTATGACCCCTTAGGACACCATATGACCCCTAACGACGTTATATGGTATCCTAAGGGCTCATATGGTGCCCTTATGGTTTATATGGTGTTCTATGACCCATTGAGACATGATATGACCCCTTAAGACATGTCATATGGTGTCCTAAGGGGTAATACGGTGTCCTAAGGGGTCATATGATATTCTATGACCCCTTAGGACACCATATGACCCCTAACATCACCATATGGTGTCGTAAGGGGTCATATTTGGTGTCTTAAGGGGTCATATGGTATTTTATGACCCCTTAGGACACCATATGGCCCCTAATGACAACATATGGTGTCCTAAGGGGTCATATGGTGTTCTCTAACCCCTTGGGACACTATATGATCCCTCAAGACACCATATGACCCCTAAAAACACCATATGGTGTCCTAAGGGGTCATATGGTGTCCTAAATTGTCATAGACCACCATATGACTCTTTAGGACACCATATGTCCCCTAAAAACATTAGATGACCCCTTAGGACACCATTTTGTGTCATTCAAGTTCATATGGTGTCCTAAGGGGTTATAAAACACCATATGACCCCTTAGGACACCATATAGTGTTCTTAGGGGTCATATGGTGTTGTAAGGGGTCAGATGGTGTGCTAAGGGTTCATAGAACACCATATAACCCCTTAAGACATCGTATAATCCCTTAAAACACCATATGACCCCTTACAACACCATATGGTGTCGTTAGGGGTCATATGGTGTCCTAATGGATCATAGAATACCATATGACCCCTTAGGACACCATATGACCCCTAATGACACCATATGACATGTCCTAAGGGGTCATATGGTGTCTGAAGTGATCATAGATCACCATATGACCCCTAAGGACACCATATGATCCCTTAGGACACCATATGGTGTTGTTAGGGGTCATATGGTGTCCTAAGGGGTCATAGAACACCATATGACCCCTTAGGACTCAATATAACCCCTAACAACACCATATGATACCTAACGACACCAGATGACCCCTTAAGACACCATATGACCCCTAACGACACCATATGATGTCCTAAGGGGTCATCTGATGTTGTTAGGGGTCATATGGTGTCCTAAGATGTCATATGGTGTTCTATGACCCCTTAAGACACCATATGACCCCTAACAACAACATATGGTATCCTAAGGGGTCATAGAACACCATATGGCCTCTTATGACACCATATGACCCGTAACGACACTATATGGCATTGTTAGGGGTCATATGGTGTCCTAAGGGGTCAATATGGCATCCTAATGGGTAATAGATTACCATATGACCCCTTAGGAGACCATACGACCCCTTAAGACACCATATGACCCCTAACGACACCATATGGTGTCCTAAGGGGTCATATGGTGTCTTGGGGGGTCATATGGTGTTCTATGACCCCTTAGGATACCATATGACCCCTTTTAACATCCAAGTACATGACACAAGCACTTGTGACACCATATGACCCCTCAAGACACAATATGGTCTCGTTAGGGGTCATATAGAGTTATAAGGGGTAATATGGCATTGTTAGAGATCATATGGTGTCCCAAGGGGTCATATGGTATTCTATGACCTATTAGGACACAATATGACACCATATGACCCCTAAAGACACGGTCATATGGTGTCCTCAGGGGTCATATGATGTTTTATGACCCATTAGGACACCATATGACCCCTAACGACACCATATGATGTCCAAAGGGGTCATCTGATGTCGTTAGGGGTCATATGGTGTCATATGGGGTCATATGGTATCTTAAGAGGACATAGAACACCATATGACCCCTTAGGACACCATATGGTGTTTTTAGAGGTCATATGGTGTCCCAAGGGCTCATATGGTGTCCCAAGGGCTCATAGAACATCATATGACCCTTTAGGACACCATATGTTGTTGTTAGGGGTCATATGGTGTCCTAAAGGGTCATATAACACCATATGACCCCTTTGGACACCATATGGTGTCATTAGGGATTATATGGTGTTGTATAGGGTCATATGGTGTCTTAAGGGGTCATAGAACACCATATAACCCCTTAGAGCACCATATGATCCCTTAGGAAATCATATGACCCCTTAGAACACCATATGGTGATGTTAGGGGTCATAGGACACCATCTAACCCCTTAGGACACCATTTGGTGTTGTTAGGGGTCATATGGTGTCCTATGGGGTTATAGAACACCATATGGCCCTATAGGACACCATATAACCTCTAACGACACCATATGACCCCTTAGGACACCATATGGTGTTATTAGGGGTCATATGATGTCCTAAGGGGTCATATAATACCATATGACCCCTTAGAATATCATATGACCCCTTAGGAAACCATATGACCCCTTTGGACACCATATGATGTTGTTAGGGGTCATATGGTGTTCCAAGGGATCATAAAACACCATATGACCCTTTAGGACATCATATGGTGTTATTAGGGGTCATGTGGTGTCCTAAGGGGTCATAGAAGACCATATTTACCATTAGGACACCATATGACCCCTTAGGATACCATATGGTGTCCTTAGGTGTCATATGGTGTCCTAAGGAGTCACAGAATAACTTATGACACCATATGACCCCTAACGACACCATATGACCCCTTAGGACACCATATGACCCTTAACGATACCATATGACCCCTTAGGACATGATATGGTGTTGTTAGGGGTCATATGGTGTCTTGAGTATCAATACGACCACTACCCTCAACCTTATCTATCCTAAACAATGTTCCATCAATCTTGTACCCCATACCATAAACCTTATATCCTACAACCTATTATCTAAATCCTATACAGGGGAGGGAGAAAAAAGAGGGGAGAGGGAAGAATAAAGAGAAAGAGAGATCTATGAAGAAAGGGAGAGGTGGGTAGGGAGTGGCTACGAGATCTAGAGAGGGAAGAGTAGATAGGTGAGGGAGAGAGAGAATAAAATAAGAGAGATAAGTGCACAAAGAGAGAAAGAGGGGTAAGGAGGTGGAAATGAAAGAATTAGAGAGGAGAGAGATATAGAGGTGAGAGATCTAGAGCCTAGGAAGAGAGAGATGAGAGACCTAGGGTGGAAAGATAGAGGTGAAGGAGATACAAGGGGATTAAGAGACAAAGAGGGAGATGTAGATATGTAAAGATGGAGGGAAGGAGAAAAATCAGTATGGAAAGAGAGGTTTGGAGGGAGAGGTATTCATTAAGAGAACACAAAGAGAGTGGAGAGAAACAATAAGAAGAGAAGAGAGATGGAGGGAGGGAGGGATAGATATGGAGATAAGGAGGGAAGGTGAGAGAGAGAGGGAGAGAGAAAAAATAGAGAGAAGAAAGGGAGAGTAATAGATCTAGATTTTTTGGTAGATAAAGAGGTGAAGAGATAGATAAGAGAAGGAGAGAGTTCATAAAGGGAGATGGGTAAGGGGTGATGGAGAGAGAGAGGTGGAGAGGAATGGAGAGAACTAGAGAGGAGATAAATAGAGAGATGAGATATGTAGAGCATAAGAGAGAGATTAAATACCTAGATGGGAGAGATAGAGGAGAGATAGATAGAGGGGCTTAAAGATAGGACTAATGAGACATTAATGTATAAGTATAGAGGTGGAGAGAGAATGAGGGAGAAACCTAGAAATTTGAGAGAGGGAGGTTGAGAGAGTAGGAGGGAGGTTGAGAGAGTAGGAGGGAGAGGTGACAACCTAGACAATGGAGAGAGGGAATAGAAAGAATAGAAAAGAGATGACTAAGAGGGGCTGGATGGAGAGGTAGACATTGAGGGATTCAGAGACCTAAGGAATGAGGAGATAGATATGTTTGGAGAGAGAGAATAGAGGGAGAGAGTTCATAAATGGATAGGGGTAAGGGAGAGGGAGAGAAATATGGAGATGGGGGGAGAGAACTAGAGGCTGGATAATTAATTAGGTGAGATACCTAGAGGGGGAGAGAGAGATGGGTAATAATATAGGGAGGGAGAGGTAGTGAGGTGAATAGGGAGGGAGGAAGAGACCTAGATATGGGGAGAGAGAAGATAGAAGGGATAGGTAGTGACCAAGAGAATGGAGAGGGAGGGGAGTGAAATAATAAGAGAATGAGAGAGAAGAAGAGAGAGGGAGGGAGTCAAGGATAGATATGGGGTTAAGGAAGGAATGAAAGATAGAGAAGTTGGGTTTACCTAGATAGGGGAGAGAGAAGTGAGAGCTCAACAAGAGAGGGATATAGATAGGTCTAGAGTTTGGGGACGATAAAGAGAGTGAGATGCATAGCTAAAGAATGCTAATAGAAGCATGTTGAGTACTGAAATTTGACTAAGTCTGAAATTTTATATGATCCTCTTAAAACCAGAATCTACATTATAAGTCGTATAGAGTTGAAACCACTCTCAAACATCCTCACAAAACATTCACTTTGGACAATGCAAAACATTTGGCACTCGCCAAATGCAAAAAATTGACTTTTCACATTTGGCGATTCAAAATTTTGCATTTGGCGAGCGCCAAATGGTTTGGATTAGAAAACACCAACCCTTTGCATTGGATTGTACTTGGGCATCCAACCCAAAGGGTTGGACGACCATTTCAGGCTCGAGACGTGTTTTTATCAGAAGATTAAAAAATTTCACATATTTTTGGCCTTGGTCTCCATCAGGTTTGCACGTGTTTCAATGAAACTAAAAAAAATACCATATCAACCTCAATCTCTCTCTTAGCTATCCAAGCATGTAATTTTTTTCGCATTTTGATTCCATTAAGGCTTTCATCTATAATTTCTTTTGTTAGTGTGTCCATTTTTTGTCAAAAACCAACATGCACTATTTTGGGTATTGTTTTTTACACGTTCATCGGATTTTGAAGAAATTTATATTTTTAGAAACTAGACTCCATTCTACACAATTTAAAAAAAAAATTTGATTTTTGATTAGTTATCAAAGATTTTAGGGGGGAGCACGCTCAAATTTCTGTTTTTCAGGATGTGTCCACTTCAAAAATTAGTAAAAAATCATATACTCATTAAAAAATTAGCTGAAAAATCAGGCATAAACTAAAAGGTGTTAGATAATTTCTCACCGAAGCGATTTTAAAAATTCAAAAAAAAAGTTAACATTTTAGGGGGGCCAAAACAGATGCTATGTTATGTTTTTTGCATAAAAACAAGACCACTTTTTGTGGCCCCCCTTTTTGAGGCCCTTAATCTCCACCATTTTCAAAAAGAAAATAGTAGTTTAGAAAGTAGACTCGAAGCACTCTGACTCTTGTTTTTGTTGCATCTTCAAATTTGGAGTGTAACTATCTTCAATTTATCGTTGAAGTTCAGACTTTGTTGATTTCAGAAAAAAGTGGCATCTTAAGACCCCCTTTTGGTACCACAACTTGGTGCACATACCCGTGTCTAAGAAACCAATATCTTGTTGCCAACCAAATATTCAAAAAAATGAACTATCAAGGCCATGTCTTAGGCCTTCATGGGAAAGTTATACTAGATTTCATCTATGTTAAAGAAAATACATGATCACAAGGCCTTGGTTATACATCCTATGCACACAATCCAAAAATATTAGTACAATTTTCATCCCTCCTAAGGTTACTTCTTCCAAACCCTCAATAGGTTCCTTTTGTCGCCCTTCTAAGGAATTTGTTGGCATCCCTCCTTCATGATATTAATACAAAATTAAAGTTGATATCTCTCTCACATCTTCTAAATCCATTTGGTCCCTTATGTCCCAAAACCTTAGCAAATCTCTCATATTCCCATCCATTTTGGATCCAAGCTATGTCCCAAAATCCCTCATCCACTATTTAACTAATCATTTCCTTGCAACCTCCCAACAAGACTAACAATTGAACATATCAATGAACCATTTCCGATATTTTCCCTTCATCCCTCCTTCCATGCACTATCTAAACCATCCATCCTCACACACCCATGCCATTATCATTGAAATCAATTTGGATACCAAATTAAACATGCATTAATCCAAAACAAAAAAATATACAAAAATATAAATATCACCATCTCCGCAAAATTCACAAAAAATTAAATCAAAAAAAATCCAAACAGCCACATAAAGTTCAACAAGAAAAAATAAAAGGATAAAACCGTGTGGATCTCAAAGAAAAAAGAATAAATACATCCACATGTAAATCCAAAATAACATCCAAATATCCCTTTCCAAAAGCTTCCTCCATGCCTAAATCCCATTACATCAATTATAAGAATCTTCCATCTCCTAACTCCTAAATCCATTTTAGTTCCTTATGTCGCTAAATTTTCTATCCTACATTCTCCACCATCCCATAAATCTATTACAAATCCTCATCCAAATTGGTGTGTAAGCGTTGGTCCTAATTCCCCTTAATCCCATGTTCCTTTACACTTTTACATGCTTAACTAATTTCCATACTTAAATGAATTGGTTAATTTTATAATGTAACCATATTGTTACAAACTTTAAGTATGTGACGTGTCCATTCTAACAAAAGTTACACAATTAAGTCAACATCCAAATTTTGTATTATTTGAGTGTGAGAAATTCATACAATTTTTTTATCTTTTGGAATATTAATCTTAAAGATACTATCATTGATTTTGGTTTAAACGGCACATTTTAACCAATTAACCAATTAAACAAATCAAAACTTAAAAAATATATTATTTAAACACAACTTTTATTAGACAAATAAAAAATGTGATGTTAATTGAAGAATGCATCAATGGAGGCAATTTCGCAGCTCCTCAAAACATAACATGCAGGCTGTACAATCAGATCTGAATATATATGTGCTGCACTCCATCACCTTGAGAGACAGACATGCTTTTGGTGATATTCTTTTGGCCATAGGTGGCAGAGAATTCGTAATCTCCAAAGAATCCATTAAATTTGAATAACCCATTTTCATCGGTCATGTCGTCCAATTCAGTTGTCCATTCCGCCAGCAGTCTGTCAACACTGTCTCCTGCTGGCAAATTATTGAAGTCATTGTCTGTCAAACACATCTGGTAACACCCATTTCGGCCAAGAGCAGTCCACATAATTATTCCCTCAACTGCTGGAAAAGAAAATCCTTCTCTCAATATTTCCTCCAAATATGCAGCCTGCAAAATATCCTCCAAATTGATTTCTGCAAATATGCAAGCAATGCATAATGATGATCAATTCAAGAAAAGACCATAGAAATCGTGTAATTCCTTACCTGGGTTTCATGATCGAATTTTTTGGCAACATCAACCTCTGTAAGCCAAATGGGTAGGCCAAGAGTACTCAATTTCTCCAAAACTGCCCTCATGAATGGAATATTTGGTTTGCTGAAATGGCTTTCCAGCCCAATTCCTTCCATAACTTGTCCTGATTCTCTGATTTTTCTGAGTTTTTGAATGTAAGCATCCGCTGTGGCCTCAGAATCGGCGCAGTCCTCGATGACATTATAGTCATTCATGAACATGGGTGTCCGGGGATCAATCTGCTGGGCCGCCTGGAAGAAGTCTTGTGAAGCATCGGGCCCGAGTTTTTCCTCATAAAATGAGAAATGTAGCATCTCATTGCTCACATCCCAGCTGATAAAATTGCCTGCATATCTCTCCACTAAAGACTCAATTCTCTTCCTGACTGCTTTCTGCAATTCCTCCTTGTCGAGGGAAGTGACCCAGGAAGGGATGTATCTTGAATCCTCCCAGAAAATGTTGTGCCCACGAGTTTGGATGCCATTTGCATCGCAAAACTCCAGCAGCTGATCTGCAAGGCTGTAATTAAGCTTCCCTGGCTTAGGCTCTGTCGCGTACCATTTCAGCTCGTTCTCAAATACAGCAGTATTGAATCTCTTCAGGAACCATCTCTGTCGCATTGAATTCAACACAGAGAATATATTTAACTTCTGCTTGAAGAAAATAATCAAATTCAGAAGTTCTTGGCAAGACAGTAAAGAATCGGAAATCTAGTCCAAAGAATCAATTTTTAAAATTAAAAACAAAAAAAAAAGTTGATAATGAATACTCTTTATAGAAAAGTCCTGGCTTATTTCACTTGTGTTCCTGGATTTTTTCCGAATTTTTAGGCATTCCCCAGTTTGTCTATAGTTTCAAATTTTGGTAGGTATGGCGTTTTACCAACCCATGTTACATTATAAAGTAAACAAAATAGATTCAGTTAGGCTACCAGAAACAGAGTGTTCTGCCTGCAGCTGGCTATTAGGGTCATTAGGCAATAGAATGGGCTGTTAGTTCCAATTTGGCTACCTTACACCACCGCTCTTATAGGTCTTACAACCAATTCTGCTAAATAATATTAAAAATCATCTCATCTAGCCACACAAACAAAGAGACTATTGACAGTATCTAGAGTCTGTAATGACTGTAATTACAGGGCATGATAAATAACCTGATATGGTTCATTTCCAAGAATGGTCTTTGTTATTGCCGAACCCAATGGAAACTGTCTAGAAATCTGCTTGACTGTGACATTGGCCTCTTCCAGCCGGTTGCCCTGCAGATCTGTGACATGAAGACTCACTCTTCTCATTCTATTCTGTCCGTGATTTCAGTAGTCAATCAATATTTGAATCAGGTCAGATTAACAGGAATTACAACAAAATCCTGCAATGTTTAAGAAAAGAATTGAACTCCTAGACTTTCTGTTATATTAATACCTTTGTAATTCTATCTTGTTGCTGTAAACACCATTCTTCTTCTGTAAAGGGCTGTATGGAAACGCTATCAACTAAGATATCAACATCTGTATTGTTACTCTGCAAATTAGCAAAGGCACCAACCTAATGAATATCAAAATACTGGGGAAATGTTGCAGAATTCCAGAGAAATTTAGATGGGTATAGCTGATAAGTAACCTCAAAATAGAGCTTTGAATAAGAGGGGGACCAGTCAGGAACAAAACCGCCCTTGAGGAAAGACCAGCATCCATTTCTAGCCATCACATTCCCGGCACACAGAGAAGTTGTATTATCTATATCCACAGTTGCTTTCACAAAGGCAGAGTTTGCAGCTCCCCTGATCTGCACCCATGCTGCACATTCAATCCCATATCAATGCACACAATCATAAATATAACCTATTGGGCTATTAATTCCTAAAAATCCATTATTACCTGAGAGAGTATACTTTATATCTTGACTTAGATTTTCTAGCTTCTGTGATGGGGTCCAATTCCCCATTTGGCGATTAGTTGCCACAACGTATTTATTGCCATTATTTTCAGACTCTATATGCAAGTTAGCCTTCCCAATTAATTCTGTCCAGCCCTGTGTTCCATCTTCAAAACCAGGATTAACAAGTATGCCTCCACCGTAAAGAGGTGCTGCTGGGTGTATTTGGCACTGAAAATCAAATTGCTCAATAATTACTCTCCAAAAGACTCAACCAAGAAAGGAAAAATGAAGACCAAATCACAACATAGAGCATACCTCTGTATAAGTAGAAGTATCGTACTCAACAGTCTCTGTACAATCAGATTCAATATATTAGACAGAACTCTAATAATACGGCTATGTTTAAAAAAGGAGTAACGAACATGAAATTGCTTACCATTTGAACTGGCCGCGATTGTTCTGCATAAAATCAACAAACACAACGCCACCCATTTCATTTCAAGGCAAAATGCTTGGAATATATACATTTCCATGGCAGCAAATGCCTTGCACATACTGCAATCTCTTTCAGCTCTCCGTAAATATTGCTAAATCCGCTGTAATTTTAGTATTACGCCTATCTTTTTTGTACAAATGAGAATCAAAGAGTCTTAAATATCAGTAAAATGCGTGAGGGTGGGGGTATGAATGTGGTCGAATTAAGGAATCAGTAAAACGTACGGAACAGACAAGCTAATGGGCTTTAAATTACGACAAACAGAAAGTATCCCCACATTGATATCTTCAAAGTCAAAGCTCTGTCCAGATTACCTGGTGGGCACCATATGCATATAAATATCGGAAGCAACTATTAAAACTTTTGTTCGATCTGGTTTTATAAGAATATTCTCAGCTGAATCTTGATACAATCAAAGACAAACTTAACACTTGGGCGGACAGATTTTACTTATAATCACAAGTTGGGCTTGTCATACAATAGTAAGAGTCACAATCCGACCAGGTCACGGGAGGCTAATGTAATGTACTGTGAATATCAATTCATGATACAGCCCCTGGTTTTTAACTCGTGTTTGGAAAAGGTTTGAAGTGACAGTACCATCACATGTGCAAGAATGCTCGTGACTTACTATATTGTCCTCTACAAGCCCATTCTTTCTGTGTACCAAGTTAATGTCGCCTACATGCCATGCTTTTTGTGTGCAGAGTTATTGCACAACAGCATTATGTGAAGAACACTTGAAAACTCTGAAACATTAAAACTGAGCTCATGCAAATTCTCTGAATTGTGCTGTTGGTGCAGACGCATATGTCCTCTGGACTTGGCAGAACAATCAATTGCTTAAGCATTAATCCCAAATTTTAAATGGGAAAAACTTAAAAACATCATTTTCAGTATTATGATCAGAGAACCAGATATTTTTAATTAGTATACAGACAAATGAAGAATCCAAACAAAAAGAAAAGTTACCTTTGACCTTTGTTACAAATGCTCTGCTCTGTATCTGGACAGACATAATTGTTCACGGAATTTGTGGGCATCTTTGATTTTCCTCATTGGATTACATTACAAGCATTACGTCTCAGAAAGACAGTTCCATTTAATATTTCCTCCTGATAATTTTCCCACTGTCGGTTAATTCAAGGACTGTACAAGCGTGGTTAGGTAGAGAAGGAACTCATTTTCTCTTATGGTTAAGGTTGGTCCAACTAGAGATGTCACACATTTGAGCATATCAAGAATTGGAAGTGACTCTCATCCCTTCTACTGCGGCAAGATCTGTTAAGTGATTTTCATCTCGTCATTTGTTTCAAAGATTTGAAGTCAATAAATGTAAACAATTTGAGTAATTTTTTTAAAAGAAAGGATAACAAGGATTGTATATTTCCTAATCAAGATACACAGATTCAAGATGCGGAAGGAAAAGGAGGTTTAGTGGGCATAGTGATTGGGACTCTGCATACTTTTCTTTGCTTGTAACCCCTTGGTCCCATAGATTGTTTGACCTCGTCGATGTTACTAAAAACATTCATTCATTCATTCATTCATGTTCAATTATAGGCCTTACGGAAGGTGGCTAACAAAATATTAATAATAATTTAGGAGTGCTGAAAAAAATTAGTTTTAAAAATTTTTACATTCTTGAAGATTGGAAAGTCTATTGAATTTGAGAGCTTTGGATTTGACTCTATGTTTTTTTCATCAAAATTAGTGTTAAAAAAAATTACATTCTTGAAGATTGGAAAGTCTATTGAATTTGAGAGCTTCTGGATTTGACTCTCTATGTTTTTTTCATCAACGTTTCAAATAATACTCCGATTCATCATCACAACCAAAATCTACTAAATAGTAATAAAAAAGGACAAGAGAAAAAAGAGTAATAAAAATGGACAAGAGAAAATTAGGGAACATAGCCAAGAAAAACAAGAAATATCAAAAAAGGAAGGCAAAGAGGGGATAAATATAATCTAAATATTAAAAAGAAAAGGAATTGGCACTGCTCGGGCTCTCGTTTGCTAGGGTTTGCAGAGGTGAAACCTAGCAACGTGTTGATGTTTTTTTCCATAACAATGAGGGTAAGGATGGGGGATATGGGCGCTTCCCCTGGTCCAAACTAGCTAAGGTCCTTCGCCAACAAGAATCTCTTGGGAGGATGTCATTAGGGAGACGAAATGCATTCATGAACGCCATTAGCAAAATCATCGGTCATGGTGTGGGGGCAGGGGAGGTTGGTGAGAGCCATAGAGAGGGGGTTTTGGAGTAAGGCATGTATAAAGGGAAACACGAGAACCATTTTCAGGGTATTTCAACAACAGATAGACCGACAATACTTCTAGCGGAGGAGTTAGATAACAAAATAAAAGAAAATGAAAAGCATTTCTCTGAACTGGGTTTAATCAGGAGATTCAAGGGTTTCTAGCCAAGTTTGAGTGATCTCCACAAATGGATCACAACTTTCTAGAAACCCATTCTTGAGGGAGATGTCTGTCTTTTTCTAGGGGCACAGGGCCATTTTGTGGTTGTTTTTTATTTTGAATCAGACTGGAAGAAGGTCCTCTGTGACTATCGATGGAGTTGGGAGAATAAATTCTTATTGCTCTTGAAACCGTGGTACCCGACCTTCAATCCCACCATAGAATCTTTCAACAAAGTCCCAATGTGGGTAAGACTTTTGTACCTTCCTTTGCAATTCTAGTTTGAATCTTGTTTTGAGGCCATTGGAGACTCACTGGACAAATTCTTGGGAGTGGATGAGGGTTCCCTAGGGTTTCAACACACAACATTTGCCCGTATTTTGGTAGAGATGGATCTAAAAAAGGGTTTTCCAACTGAGTCGCTTTTGAAATATGGCGAAGGAAAGTGGTTCCAATCAGTGGATTATGACGGTATTCCCTTTCGATGTTGTCATTGTTTCTAGATGGGCCATTTAACTGCAAACTGTTAGCAAAAGAACTCAAAACAGCAAAGCTTGTGGTGGAAAGATGTCTTTGATTCCCATTATGTGGTGGAAAACCAAAATGATATCCCACAAGCATCTGTGGGGATAGGAGCTAAGCATGTCACATCTTTATATGATGACACTTCTTTCGTTATTGAAGATGTTTTAGGTACTTTGGCCAATGCTAGCGTTGATGTTGGTTCTAGGGTCGACACACCAAAACATGACAGTAATCAAGGAGTGAGAGTAAAACATAGCCCAAAGGCAATTTGTGAAGATGGGAGGAAGGAGAAGGTAAAGCAAGACTGTGTAAGAAGTTTGGTGCTTCTACCATCCCACGTTCATGGAAACAAGAAAGAGATATAGGATGTTAGGGATCACAAGGAGGGATGGACAAAGGTGAAAAGGAAAAGAAATAAGTGGGTCAGGGAGGATTTTTCATTCAATATGGTTCTCTGTTCCCATAATAAGAATGGTGTTAGAACAACCTGTAACGGATAACCTGTTAAGGGGTCTTGCACTTTGGTGCATTGGTTATCTAGGGAGGGGGTTCCCTTGCTATAACCCCCACTTGGTTCAAGCCAGGTTAAATCTTGATATTAATATTAAAAAACAACAATTACCCATCAAAAAAATATATAATCTAAATATTCATAAAATTTAGAAAAATAGACTTTCCATAAAAAATTATTGGAAAGTCTCTTACAATCAAGTAGTTTTCATAAGAAGTATTTTATAATCATGAAATCTTATGGATTTTGAAGGGATGATTAATGGTGAAAAACAACTAAAAGCTTTTAAGAAATAGGTGTTCTAACAACTCCTATCAATGGTGTTTACCTATAACCAAAAAAAAAGGTGGTGCTATCATTATATTTAATGCATCTCATTATTATAAAAATAAAAAAGGAGATATCCTTGTTTGGAGGGCAAATGTGTGGTGACAAGAAGGTTATGCAAGTAAATTTTAAGTTAGATTACTCTTTCCATTGCACCTAAAATATCTCACATGAAATTGTGAGAAAATATAATTAGGTGGAAGAATAAAGGTGTGAAATTGTGAGAAAATGTAACTAGTTGGAAGAATAAAGGTGTGAAATTGTGAGAAAATACAATTAGGTGGTCATATTTTAAATTTGATATGCTGAATGATTTTTGGCGAACACATCCTTTAGTACATATCACATGGGCAAGGGAAACATTGGACCTCATGACCTCATGCTTACCACAAAAAGCTCTTACTAATCAAACAAGGCCCCCAACCTATAGGACAAATAAATTTTTAAAACTTAATGTATGATTCTGTTTTTTAAATAATTTTTTTTTCCTATTTTCTAATAACCTATTTCTTATACTTAATAATATTTTCTTATCCTTATATTATTTAGAAATTAAATCAATTCACAATTTCCTAAATATAGATCATTAACACTAATCTCTAGTTAATGACATTAAGTTTCCAGTCTATAATATTGAATTCAAAATCTTCTTTGACTATGCAAATATTTTTGTATCAATATTCACACATTGAGATGCTTTCAAATTCATTAATATCTAATGTTAAGAATTTTTGTAAGTTTTTGTTGCATATTTTTTATCACTATTTTTTAATTCAAATTAGTTATAATTTAGAGAAATGTTTTTCTCTCAAAGAACTTTATTTTTATGTTTAAATTTTTAATTTTTGTTGAATCAAAGACACATCAATATCAACCATGGTATTATTATTGCATTCCATAATATAGGTTGTTTATGGAATATTGAGGAGCAGATGACACACACAAAGATTTCATGGAGAATAGTTGAATAGTTGAATTGTGGATCGATGAGGCTCATTGGCAAGATCCCAAAGGAAAGGTTGTTGTAGAGGGTTTTGGAAACTTTCCTTTGGGTAGGCAAAGTGGAGGCCATGGATTTCATAAGAAAAAAGGAGGTGGAACCTTTTGACAAAGTGAGAATTGGTGATTTGACAAGATAACAAATATCCCACCATTTGTTACTAGAGTCAATTGAATCCCCTTAGGTTGCAAATCCAGGAGTGACAATCTAAAAGGTGTTGATGGAAAGAGCTTTAATCAATTGAATTGATAGCCTGAAGATATGGAATAGGTTGCCAACAAGGAAGAACAATTTTCAATATAGGAGGAACTGGAATGATGTCGTGGTAGATGGGAGGAAACCTTTTAGGACCCCTTTTAGCATAAAAGTCTACAAACAAAAACAATGAGAATCTCATTGAAATTGTTAGAAGGTAGTTGTAAGAAATGAAAAATATAGATTTTTTATGAAATGGACGGGTCGAGGCTTTTCACAAGACAATATCCTATCATGGTGAAGGGATAAATGGGGAGACTAGATCTCAATTAAAACAATGCATAATGATTATTATGTAATTAGTTACAAATCTCAAGAGTTAAAATAGAAAATCCTTGGGGTGATATGTTATTCATGGATGACTTTGGCTTCTATACCAAAGAGTGGGAACCCAACTTCAATCAAATGTGTCAAGATTGAGAAAATTCTAAAATGGGCCAAACTCCATAACTTACCTCTAGAGTATTGGAGCGAAGAATTCTAGAAGGCAATTAGTAAAGAATTAGGAACTCTAGTTAAAATAAATGAGATCTTTTCTATGAGGACAGATCCTTCACAAGGATTTGTGTGGAGCTTGATTTGGTTGATGGGTGTTGGGATGAATTATAAATCATGAATGAATTTTGATATTGGAAGCAAAAAGTATTGCTCCAATTTGACAAATCTGGGAAAAGATTTAATCCCCCAAAAAACCCCTGTAATTAAGAAAGAGATCGAATTTTTAAAAAGGGAAGAGATACAGAGGATTTAATGGGCAAGGTAGGCTCTATCAATAAATGCACAGTCTCAATGATGAATCCCCTAAATAAGAAGTTATATGATCAAAGTAATGGGGGTGACATACAAGTTGACCCATGTGTTACCAAGAGTTCAAATTTAAGGGACAAGGTTGCAAAGAGGGTTGAAGAATCCCATGTCCAACTAAGATTTCAAGATGAGACCAATTTGAATTTGTCTGCTTCAAATGTCAATATTCCCTTTGACCCTCTCAACAACTCCAATATAAAAAGCATGAAGATAAACAACAAGAGAAATAGTGAATTTTCTTCCACGAAACAAACTGTCGACGAAGAGGCCTCCATGCAAAGTATAGGTGACCCTTGTGTATATTTTTTGTGATAGAGGAGAGAGTCTTAGAAAAAATTGTACCAAATCTAAATAGAGAAATGATGGAGTTGGTCGCAAACCTATTTAGCACCCCTGATCTTCAATGCTAATACTAGAGGGAGAAAACTGAAATAGAACTCTTAGAATAAGAGGTTAGTCTAGCTATCCCAAAGAATAAGGAAGAGAAAATTATAAAGAATGTGTTGCCAGATATAGTTAGCAACAAGAAAGACTCTAAGAAATTGGCAATGGTTGAGAAATTGGGAATTAATTAGAAAAGATCACATAAATCTTCCTTGAGCTATCTGGAAAGGAAGAAAAAGGGAAAGAAAATCTTTCGGGAAAAACATAAGTGAATGGAAATGCACAAGGGCAAGTGAAGATCACTAGACTTTTGAGATCAAGGAAGTGAATCACCCCTCCCAAGGAGCCATGAGTCTCATTACATTCTAGAATGTTAGGGGAATTAATGCCCTTAACAAAAAATAATTGGTCAAGAGCCAATTGGAAAGAACAAATTTGGATATAGTTATGATTTAAAAGAAAACAAATTAAGCAATGAGGAATGTGACTGTTTTAGGAAGAAACTTAGATTTTGACAAAGCGAGTGGGTTCCTTCTGAGGGAACCTCAAAAACATTGGTGATCCCTTAGGAATCTCAAGTAGTAAAAGTAGAAAAATAGTTGATGGAAGAAAATGGTTAAGCTACAAAATAGTAAGTTTATCTTCAAATCTTCAATTTACTCTAACAAATATTTATGGCCCAATCTCTTGTTTGGGGAAGAGAGCAACTTGGTATGAGATAGATCAGGTTTTGACTTCTTGGTCTTTAGATTTTCATCTAATTGGAGGGGACTTCAATGCAATCCTTCTTAATTTTGATAAAAAGGGAGGGGTGCAAAGGAAATTACAATCTTTGATTGATTTTATAGAGTGGGTTTCAAGAAGCCTATTGATGGATATCAAATAACAAACAACATCTTTACTTGGTCTAAGAAGCAGCTTGGTTTTAGTAATATAGCAGAAAATCTAGATAGGTTCTTTTGGAAAGGGGATCTTGGTGATTTCCCATTTGGTATGGAGAGTGTTATTCTACCCTGGTTTGGTTCGGATCATTTCCTAGTTAAGCTAAACATCATAGGTGACAAAAGGCTAAATAGTTGTCCTTTCAAATTTGAAAATATGTGGATGGAGCATCCAAACTTCTTTGACCTTGTGGAAAAGTGGTGAATGGAAAGCATGATTTATGGTTCAAAAATACTTTAGGTGGTAGCAAAGTTTAAATCAGTAAAACAACTTTTAAAAGAATGGAATAAGATCCACTTCAAAAATATTTTTGAAACCAAAAAAGTAATTAAAGGAGAAATGGATCAAATTAGTGATGAAGTTCTAAAACTAGGAATGAATGAAGTATTATTGGCAAGAGGCGAGACTTATTGGAGGTAGAAATATAGGGAAATATGTATAATTTCTCCACAACAACATATCAAAAATCTCTAGAGGGGACAATTTGATGATAGAAGATATAGAGGAAATTAAAACCACACTGTAAACTATTTCATAAATCTACTTAACAATTGGAATGGGTCTAATTTATTGACTCGGAGGAATGTTGTAGAATTTGTCCCCCCTGTGGTCTCAGAAAAATAATATAGGATGTTGATAGAAAAATTCTCAATAGAAGAGATCAAGGGTGCATTGTTTCAACTACACCCAGACAAGGCTCCAAGCCTAGATGTCTTCCCTACATCTTTCTCTCAGAAGTGTTGACAAATTGTAGGAAAAGACATGTTCAAAGAAATTGAAGATTCAAGATATTTGGGTATGATTTTAAAAGAAATTAGCAATACTTTATTAGCTCTTATTTCTAAAAAGGAATCGGCCTCCTCTTTGGATAATTTTAGACCAAATTTTCTATGTAATACCTTCTAAAATATTCTAGAAAAAACTATGACAAATAGACTAAAGAGAATTCTTCCAAACATAATCGTAGAAGAACAATCGGGTTTTGTCCCAGGATAATCCATTCTAGATGGAGTAACAGTTTCCCAAGAAGCAATTCATTCTATTTTGATAGTAAAATCATCAACAATTCTAATTATACTCAACACTAAGAAGACTTATGATTGGGTTGACTGGAGGTTTTTATTAAAATTCATGAAGGTTTTTAGGTTGAGAGATTGGCTCAATTGGATTTTAAAATGGATTGTTTTTCCTAGATTTTTAGTTCTAATCAACGAATCTATAAACGGATTCTTTCAAGAGATGTAAGAAAAGGTTACCCGATGTCACATTTCCTCTTTATCATAATGGTGAAAGCATTAGGAAGAACCTTAAATCAAAAAAAATTGAGGGGCAACATAGAAAAAATAAAACTCACCAACTCTCTACCACCCATTGCTCATCAACAACTCGCAGATGATACTCTCTTCTTTGGTGCAGCCAAGAAACAAAAGGAAAACCTGCATTTAAGGAGATACTCAAACTATATTCTCAAGCTTCAGGTCAAAAGGTTGGGGCTACCAAATAAGAAGTTATTTCCTTTGCCACAACTACGAGAAAAGAACAAGAAATCATAATAGTTTTGGGTTTTTTAAAAGGTTTGATTTCTTGTGATTATCTTGGGATTCCCTTGCATTAAGAAATAAGAAGAAATAGATTATGGATGTTCAACCTTTGCGAAAAAATCTCCAATAAAGCTTTATCATGGAAGAGTTGATGGTTGTTTTGGGTTGGTCGAACCACAATGTTGATGGTGGTGCTCTTTTTCTTTCTCGTATACCTCATTTCTTGTATCTCCCTCTCAGTTGTAGTTGATTATAAGATAAACCAGACATTGAGAAAAATCTTTTGGCAAGGTAATGAAGATAAGGTCAAGGTCTCATTAATTGCATGGGACAAAGTATGCAAATTTAAAGAGTTAGGCAGAGTCGGATTGCGACAACAAAAGCTACAAAATAAGGATTTGGGTGTCAAACTTATAAGGAAGATGTTTAAGAAACCTAATCTTAAGTGGTAAAGGATTGTACAACACAAATATTTATATGAAAACAATAATTTCAACATCCTTACCACCTCAAATTCTCCTAAGGGTTCAATAATATGGAATTTTATGCAAGAATGTAGGCCTCTCATTTCTAATTTCCTTACTTTGGACATCCATGATGAAATATTTTCCCTGTTCTTAGAAGACTCTTGGTGTGGGTATGCCATAATTAATAAGACCATCGAGGTGAATACAATAAATAAATATCTTAAACAACATTAGGGTCCTTATGTGTGATATTATTTGAAAGTGGATTTGATGGATGGTTTAAAATTATGCTCCTAAAAGGATGTTGATTCTTTGGGTTGCCAACTAGGGAGGTTGATTTCTTCAAAGAGGAATTTAAGGGTAGAGTAGTGGTTTTGTGTGATGGTTAGGATTATTTAAAGTGGAATGGTTCCAAATCAAGTCTATACAATGTTAAAATGGTTATTGACTTCTTAAAAAAGATCAATTTCAAGGAGAATTGGAGATTTCAATAAGATTATGTTGGCTTAAATTATGCTTGCCCAAAGTGAGAACTTTCTCATGGGCAATAATTCAAAAGAAAATTTTAACAACTCAAAGATTCAAAAAGATGGGCTTTAAAGGTCTATTGGGGTGTGTATTATGTAAGTGCAGTGAAAAATATGTTGACAATATATTTATTGGCTTCCCCTTTTCTCAAGAGTGTTGGAAACCACTATTCCAAGAGATATTCCAAGCTTGTTTAAAACTTGACCTCTTATCAAGAAAGATGTAGACTTCTCCTGTCTTGGAAGAATCAATCCATCTATCCTATAATGGAAATTTGGAAGGAGAGGAATAGGAGACTCTTATAGGAAAAAGAAATGAACATAGTCTCCTTCCTCAATAAAGTTGAAGCTTTAATGGTAGAAGTGGCTAATAGCCAAGTAAGAAAACAAAAGGCCAAACAATTTTTTTTGGCGGAATGGGATGCTTGTATTAAAAATAATTGGTTTGAACTAAAAAACCCTCTAGTAGTTGTCCTTGAAGGCGTGGATACCAAAAAACTAAGGGAGGAAACAAAATGGCATCCACCTTGGGTGGAGTTGAATTTTGATGGTGCTTCAAGGGGTAATATTGATTTATCAAGAGCAGGTTGTCTAATTAGGGATTGGTAGGGACTATTATCAACAATTTGGCTTCCTCAATTCCCATAGGAATTGTAGACACCTAAAATTAATTAAATCAATATTTAATTAATTTAAGCTTGTCAAAATAATTAATTAATTTAATTGTGTTATCCTTATTCTTCTCAGTGTTAATTAAATCTAATTTAATTAATCATGTCACTATTGTCCAATAATTAATTTATCGAATAAATTAATTATTTCCCTATTCTTCTAAAGTCCCTCCAATAATTATTTCCTCTAAACCCACTTAGTTAATTAATTTTAATTAGTTAATCTAACTAAAGTGATTCCTACAAATCGCTTTTTCCTAACCCCCACTTAGCCTAATTAATTTTTCTAGAAACTCTCTTAATCCCACTTATTATTGTTCTCCAATTTTAAATTCCCCCACTCATGTCACATCAATCTTGAACCTCTTAAAGAAATTCAAATTTCTTTGAATCCCCTTATGCATCCTCACTTTGAAATTCAAATTTCTTTCCCTCCTTTTTCCCAAGGAATTTTATATTCCTTTTTATTTCTCCAATGCATCCTTGATCCATGTCCACTATCTTGAATCAATCTTAGCCTTTCATAAGCAAATCAATCTTGGCCCTCCATTGCCCTCCTCCAATCTATAAATTGGAGCATATTTCCTTCTCAAATCAAAAGGGAGTCTTCCATTCTTCTATCATCATGTTACTAATTTCTCCTCTCATCTCCCTTTATCACATTTTTATCATTTTCTCATAGTCCTCGATCAAATCCTTGTTATCGATATCCATCTATCCTTGATCCAAATCCAAATCCTTATCCATATATCTTGTTGAGCATTCAAGAGAAATCCACATCTACAACAAGTAAAGAGCAAATCAAGTGGAGCATCAAAGGGGCACCTTCACTTCATCAAGCTCAATCTGAAGGAGAAGACAAGTTTGTGAAGGTATACTTGGTTTTTGTATTTTGAATGTTTTTATACTTATTGTTTGATAATCTAACCATTTCATCCCCTCACTCACTTTGCCTCTCTCCATTTTGGCATGCCCGATGGGACCCACATCCCTAATTTAATGATTTTTGTGAAGTTTTTGTAAGTTTTTAGTCGCAGGTATCGGATTAGCGCAAGCGACTGCACTTCGGTGCGAGCGATACAGATTCACCGTAGGTGACACAGTCTTCGACATGTGTGCACGTGCTTCAGCACACCCGATTCAAATTCAAATTTTCCTAACCCGTCTTTTTTCCAGGTCTGTTGATCAACGCGAGTGCTTCTGGAATAACACATCCAACTACGACTCATCTCTACTCTCTTTTCTGTTTAGATTTCTAGTCATCTAGTTTTCTTTCTTTTAATCAGTTATTTAAAAAACACATAAAAAGAAAATAACTCAAAAAAATCGAAAAAATATTTTAGTTAATTTTTTTTTATCTAGTTTTATGTTTATAAGTGTCACTTTAGTGTGAGTGCTTTTAAAACATCCCAATTATTTTCAAAAATTTGAATTTTCAAATTTGGCTCTAACCGCTAACCTTTTTCTATTTCTAGTGCATGCGAGTGCACGCGCTTCGGTGTGATTGACAGCGAAACAACGCAATCGCTTGTAGGTATAATATTTTTTTTTAGGAATTTTTACATTTTCTGTATTTTTTATTTTCTGCTCTCAAACCTCACTGCAGCGCGTATGTAGGCATTTCAGTGCCTGTGCAGGCGCTTCGACACGGTTGTTTGCAGAATAGCGCGAGCATTGTTTATGCAGAATTTTATCTAATGATCATATTTTTGAGTTTTGTAAGTCTTATCCGAGTGGTCCAAGACACAATTTTAGACTACTAATCTGGTTTTTTGCAAGACGTTTTGTAGAAGATCAAAATTTTCACTAGATTAGTCTTGTGTGTTCTTTTCTAGATAGATAACACTTAGATTTTGGGCTTAAAATTAACCACTTGCTTCCATGTCTTATTTTCATTTTTGCTTGCATGCTTTTATACCCTTAGCGTGCCCACTCTCCCAATTTTCCCGACACACTAGCACAGGCATTGGTGAGAGGAGAAGGACCCAAGTGACTACGGCTAAAACCCAAGCATTCAAACTCACTATATTAAATAGGCCTCTTGGGATGAAAATCTCAGAGGAAGGATATATTCGAGAGTTTACTCTCATATCGGACATAGGGCCTTTAGGTCTCAATCATGCTTGTGTGACTACATCTTGCTTGATACTTTGTTGGGCTTTAGGCCTTAATTGCGCTTGTGCGACTGCAAAGGGTAGTCTTCGAACATAAACCCTCACTAAGAACCCTAGGAATAGAAACTACCCGGTTCACCTCTGAAAGGTGGATAATCTTTGTGCAAGGGATATAGTAACTCCCCCAAGAGACTTGCCATATCGTGCCCCCATTAGCATTTGGAGTCGCCTAATACAACGTTGAGAATCCATTGCGTGACACTCAGTGGTAGTATTCTGATTAGATATTGGGTGTGTATCTGAGTCAGCAAGTAAAGGCTTTCCTCCTCAACCAATTTCCTAGGATAGCATGTTGTGCTTGAAGTCTCTATTTGCATCAATGACCAATGTGTTTTCTATGTCTTCTTGCCAAGAGTAGGACTAGTTAAAACACTACCCCTTCAAATTCCACGTTGTCATTATAAAACCCCTATTTTCCCTCATCTTCATCCATATCAAATCTCCAAACCACTTTCATCCATCCAAACAATCGTACTTCCTCAACCAACATTTTTGTCCAAAATCATTCATCCAACTTTGGGTAGCCTTCCCCTTTCTTCTTCCTATAATCTATCCATTCTTCCATAATCATTCTCCTTATAATCCAATCAAATATCTAAAATCCAAATCAATCAATCAAATTATCCAATCAATCAACCTCATCCTAAGGTCGACACTTTGTGAAAGTTTTATTTAGACCTCATCTTTAATCAATCAATCAATTGGCTTTTGTGTTTGGGAAAGAATCTCCCCCAAGTACCTTTTCTTAATCATTCTGGGCTAATCCAAACCCTACTCCTTTTACCCTCTTTTTCTTAGGCCCGTAAGACTACCCTAAGTAGAATAAGGTTTGATAAATTTCAAAGGTCTAAATTTTACCTAGCTTGGTTGTCACCTTGGTTGTGGTCTGCATCATCAATTCCCATATAAGTCCTAATCTAGGGGCTAAGGTGTCATCCTAATCCAAATCAATCTTATCATAATCCAAGGACCAATCCAATCAAATCCAATAAAATCCAATCTAATCCAATCCAATCCAATCCAATTTGAATTTGCTAAGTCCCAGCCCTCATCTTCATCCAACATCACCACCTTTCTCACATGGCTACCCAAAGTTCACATCCAAAATTTAAGGCATGGTATGAGCAGATGCTCATGGAAGTTCACAAACCACCTCAACCTTCCTACTAAGTTAATCTGATAACCTCCCATCCATCTCTCATGTCCCCATCCATTTCATCTAACACACTATATCCAATCCCAATTGATATCATATCTCTTATTCTTCCTCTACCTTTGACAAGGGAAACCCATCTTGTTTCCCATCTATATCTCCATAATATCCCTCATCTGCATCCCCATATAATCCAATATATATACCTCCATCTACCCTCTCATCCACATCCCGATCCCCATCCTTTTACAACACCTTCATTACCTCTACTCCCCATCCAAATCTTTTGCTCCATAGTCCTCTAATCCTTAATCCTAATCTCCCAATCCATAATCCCAATCCTCCATCTAATACCAAACCTCTACATAATCCTAATCCTCCAAAATCCACATTATCCCCATCCTCCAAGTCCTTAATTTGTAATCTTATCCAAGGCATGCTAGCAAAGGAGACAAAATCCCCACCTTGAAACAAAGTTGTCAAATCTCCCCAAGTCCTCCACCCACCTCCATCACTTCCAACCCCTAATTTTCACAATAACACCATCCCTCCATCTACCCAATTCAAAGCTCCCATATTCTCCTCCATCATACAATCCCACAAATCCAAACATGCCAAGAGCTTGTTCCAATGCATGCTAGCATAGATTGCTTTTCACCTCAAGATCAAAGAATCTATTCATCTCATGATACTTCTCCATCTCAAAATCAATGTCTACCCTCCACTCCAACTAATGATATCATCCCCGCCACTTCCTCTCATGATCATATAACCCCTCCATCCAATGCTCTCATTCCATCTCAAGATCCAATCATCCCTCCCACTCCACCACATGTTTCCATCCAAAGTCAAGATCAAAATGTTCCTCTATCTCCATGTCATTATCCCAATCCATCTAAACATCCTAATCCTCCTTCCACATCCCATTCCCCTCAAAATGGACTCGCATCTTGTTTCCAAAATAATAAGTATCCTATTGGGAAAAGAAGCGCTCAAGATGTTGGTACATCTCATATTCCTCCTATATCCAAAATCCCTTCATATAAATCAAAATCCCACCATCCCCCATCATCCACATCCATCTTAAGACCCTATGTTCCAAATCTAAATCCTTCATTCCTTCCATCTGTTTTGGGTCCTTACATCCCTCCATCCACCACCCCATCACCTCAAATAATCCCTAAGAAGGGTCAACAAAGGCACACATCATTGAATCCCTCCCACCACTTTCCCTCCATCATCCCACCATCCATAAAATCCCTAAGTCATGCATCCTCATGCATCCATCCCATTGCTATTGGAAGCAATTTTGATGCCCAATCTAAAAAGCATAAAGCTCAAAATCTACAAAAATAAAAGGATCAACATGTCCCCTCAAAATGCCATGCTCAAAAGAAAAATATGATCCAAAAGAAAGGAAAATCCAAAAGGCCAAAAAGGTCCCAAAAGAAAAAATCAAAAACAATGTGGATTCCTAAGATACTTCTAGAAGCAGAACAATCAAAATTGGCATCCAAACTTGCTAATCCAAAAGCTTCATCCATTCATAAGTCCTCCAATCCTCCATCTAACACTCCCCCATCATCAAAATCCATTTTGGGTCCTTATGTCCCAAAATGCACCATCCCAAGTCCATCACCCCCTTCATTTATTTTGGGTTCACATTTCCCAAAATCCACATTTTATCCTCCATCTAATTTAAAACCCCCTCCTCCACCACTCCACCACCCTTCAAGGTGTGTGCAAATGTTTTTCCTCCATAATTGTTTCAACACCCCATCCATTATCCATAGTACCATCTTTTGCATAAATCATTATCCCCCTCCATCTTTCATCCATCCCATCTTCCCATCTCTTTCTACCAACATCTATGAGCATACCCCCAATTCAAAGAAGCACTAAGAGATACTATCCATGGAATTAGATGTTTGAGTCCTCCCTTCCTCCTTCACGCATCCACTATCCTTCAAATCCACTTATCCTCATCCTTATCCATCCAAATTATTCCAAAAAAAGAGAAAAAAAAAGTAAAGAGAAATAATTCATCCAATGGTGAAAACCACGTCTTGTGGCGTCTTGGGTAAGTACCATGATGAAAACTTGGTAAGAAATCATCATGTGTAATCCCCTCATCCTCTTGCACTCTACACTTGGGGGAAAGCTTCATCCATGTTATCCTACCCTTTTCATTATCCATATCTCTTATCCTTTATCCACCTCATGTCTGCATCCATCCTTCTTTACTATCTTTGATCTTGACTATCCTATACATATCCTCCATCGCATATTCCCTCATCCTATCCAAATCCATCATCTATTCCTACGTTTGATCTTGATCAATATAGAGGTAAAATAATGTTTGTGTATGCTTTGGAACACACAAGCCTTAAAACCTCTATCCATCCATATCGATTACACATTATCTTTCCACCTCATACATTATTATCCACCATCTTTCCTATCCTTCATTACACTACCCTTAGTTGGGCATTTTCCTCCTTTGCAACATAGTCCTTGGGTCTCCATCATCCTACCCTCCATCATTTATTCCTCCATATCCCATCCATATCCATCTACTCAATCCATTTGCCTCCTATCTAACCAATATCTTCCTCCATTCATCCATCCTTTTACCAAACCTTGGTTCTCCTTTGTCATTGGTTCCAGTCCATTTATCCTATATCCACCAATCCACCCCATCCTATCCAATTATATTTTTAATCCAATCCTATCTCATCCAATCATATTCTCCATCTCTTCCAATTCAATCATTAATCACATTCCTAATCCAATCCTACTCAATCATCCATCCCCCTTTTCATCCTATCTAATCATTTGTCCTTCTTCCATCCTATCCAATCCATCAAATTGAGTTTTCCCATCTACCTGAGCTTACACTGACTTGTGCCTAATCTAAACACCCACCTATATTGTGTTAATCCTCTCATCTGCAGACCTTACACATCCAACTTTCCTTTTTCCAATCATTAACTTGTATCCAAATCCATCACCTTCCCATCGGGATGCATCATTCCCTAGTCTGACAGTTTATCAAAATCCATGTCCTATTCTTGGCAAGAGTTGTCAGTTGGTCATGTGCATGTTGTTTGCATGGTTGATCTTTCTGCTTTTCTTTTTATCTTATGTCCCAGGACTATGCTTGCTCATGGTTACCATGATCATCCTATATCTTGGTATGTCTCGGCTTGGGTATAATGGGGCATCAACTTTGCAGTATGGTGTGTTTGAGGATCTTTCTTGTATAAACCTAAAACCTTGTATCAATGTTTCTCAATTCTTACATGGTTGTGTGCAAGAGATTCATGTTTGTGTGAGCTTCAGTCCACACCTCGGATCTTCATATCATCTTGGTTCTTATAATCAGTGGTGTAGACTATCCATGGCAATATCAAAACTAGGTTTGCTCTCCATGTTTTCTCAACAAAAAATCCTATCCATTTATCATTTCTTTATCTCATTTCATTCACAAGACTCCAATCCATCCATCCTCTTTCCCTCTTCATCACTCTCATTCTTTTATCACTTCATCTTCTCGTCCATTTTGAGAGCACACCCGTGTTCTTTGAACTTGCATGCCCTCTCGAGAGGTCATACAACTACTTCCTCGCCATCCTTCCTCCTCGTCATTCTTCCTCATCTTATGACTGGGGCATCATGCTACTAGTCCTTATCCTTTTCTTCCACTATGTTTTATTCTTCTTTGATATAACATCACTTCATGACGCTATATCAAAGAGGGGCAAAATGTAGACACCTAAAATTAATTAAATCAATATTTAATTAATTTAAGCTTGTCAACATAATTAATTGATTTAATTGTGTTATCCTTATTCTTCTCAATGTTAATTAAATCCAATTTAATTAATCCTATCACTATTGTCCAATAATTAATTTATCAAATAAATTAATTATTTCCCTATTCTTCTAAAGTCTCTCCAATAATTATATCCTCTAAAGCCACTTAGTTAATTAATTTTAATTAATTAACCCAACTAAAGTTATTCCTACAAATCACTTTTTCCTAATCCCCACTTAGCTTAATTAATTCTTCTAGAAACTCTCTTAATCCCACTTATCATTCTTCTCCAATTTTAAATTCCCCCACTCATGTCACATCAATCTTGAACCTCTCAAAGAAGTTCAAATTTATTTGAATCCCCTATGCATCCTCACTTTGAAATTCAAATTTCTTTCCCTCCTTTTTTCCCAAGGAATTTAATATTTATTTTTATTTCTCCAATGCATCCTTGATCCATGTCCAATATCTTGAATCAATCTTATCCTTTCATAAGCAAATCAATCTTGGCGCTCCATTGGCCTCCTCCAATCTATAAAGTGGAGCATCTTTCCTTCTCAAATCAAAAGGGATTCTTTCATTCTTCTTTCATCATGCTACTAATTTCTCCTCTCATCTCCCTCTACCACATTTTTATTATTTTCTCATGGTCATCTATCAAATCCTTCTTATCTATATCCATCTATCCTTGATCCAAATCCAAATCCTTAATCCATATATCTTGTTGAGCATTCAAGAGAAATCCACATCTACAACGAGCAAAGAGAAAATCAAGTGGAGCATCAAAGGGGTGCCTTCACTTCATCAAGCTCAATCCGAGAGAGAAGACAAGTTTGTGAAGGTATACTTGGTTTTTGCATTTTGGATGCTTTTTGCTTATTGTTTGATCATCTAACCATTTCATCCCCTCACTCACTTTGCCTCTCTCCAGGAATTAATAACATAACCGAGTTAAGGGCTCTCACTTTGGAGGTATACGTAGGTGTTGTTGTCACAAAAGTTTGCACCCTTCGTAATCATGATTGATCACCAACCTTGTGAAACATGGATTCAACCTCTCAAGTGTGGGACCTTGCTAAATGTGAGGTTGAATCTTTCGAAGAAGGTCGACTTCCTCTTCAATTTGAAGTGCAGAGTGTTGGACTAATCCAAAATTGATAAAACTACCTATGTTCTGACAGGGAAAAGGGAGAGAGAAGGGTTGCATGAAAGAAGGGAAATGAGGTTTGCTCCTAGACTTAAAGTTGATCTACCCCCACTTGTAATTGCACAAAACATCACTAAAATTGCCCAAAAGTTACACAGATTTTTATCTAAGTCTATCTTTCTAAGACTGAGTCAAGGTTGGAATTCTTAACAATGGCAGAGGAATGAACAATGTTGTCAAATGCCACTCTAAGAGGGGTCAGCACTATCACAAATGTTGAGAAAGCAAGAAAGGATGCATTCATACAAATAGGTAAAAGAGATACACAAGTTTGCATAAACTGAAACTAGGTAAGGAGAGCCAATTTTATTAATGCAGAGACAAGGTGATTTTATAGTTGCATAAATCATAGATTAGTGTAAGAGAAAGAAGGAGAAGTTCCTATAAACAGATTACAAAATTGCCTTTATAGTTCAACCATAACCAAGATGGTTACAACTGATGAAAACCCTAACCCTAACCAGGGTTAGGTTACAAAAATTTGAGAGGGGAGAATATCATATCGATAGATCTGATAACGTGTTGGAAAACCTTCTAGAAGATGTCTTTTTCCTAGAAAAAAGCAACAAAAAACCCCTTGGTGAAGTAATCCCTATCGACAAGCATAGCCAAGCACACTTGTGGGGACAAAATATCTTTGTTCTATATTGAAAAGGCATGGTGGTGTTTGAAATTAGGCTGCAAGGGTCACCTCTGGAGTTATAGCACTGAAATCCGGTGGTTGGAGTGAGATCAGATCCGAAATGGGTGTCGACTGAGTAGAGAACATCCTCGACCATTGGGTCAACCACCACCCTCTTGCAGAGCATTCAAAACCTAATGGCCAATGTGAATTCAAACATTTGTCATTGATATGAGAGATTTGCACAAAGATGGACGTGTGAGATCTCTCAAGGAAAGCATCTAATAGGCCCGATGCAAGATTAAAACATGGCCATCGAATCGGGCCCATATGAAGATCCAACGACCATAGATGTCTGATGTGGTATCCCAAGTCCACGATTTCCTGGTTGTGCTTGACCCCTAAACGACTCTAATTTCCTATCCCACAAGGTCCTTGTGGGTCCATTTTTTGCCCCACGGGATAAGCCTTACTTGGTCTTTCCTTGTTTCCCTATCTTGTGCCCTGTGGGGACGCTTTATTATCCTCAGGGGATAAGCCTTTACATTACTGCTTTCGTCTTTTCTTATCTCGCGGCCCTTGGAGATATTCTTTTTATCCCTATAGAATAAAGACTTGTTACATTTTTCTCTGTCGACCTTATGTTTCATTCTTATCCTACCAGACCTTAGATGCCTTTGCTTTACCTTGCAGGATAAGCATTTATGCTTTTTCTTTAAATTCCTCTTATCCCACAAACCTTATTTGAATCCGGCTAACACTTAGCCGACTGGGGCCCGCCACATTTTAGATTTCTTTATCCCGCGGCCTGTTGCTGATGACTTTGTAACTCCACGAGATAAAAAAAAATCTTACCATTATTTCTTATCCCGTGCAGTCCTTCTAACTCATGTTTTACTTCGCGGGATAAGGGAAAAACCCTGCCGCTGACTTTCCTTATCCCACGTAGTCAGAACCTGCTAAGGTTGGCATAAAATTTTGCCAACATTTCTCGTGACTCGGAGGGGGTACAATCCTACTTGGCACATTGATCAGTAGCCTTAAGGAGTCCATTAGGCACAAAGTCAAGGCTTGAAACAAAAAATAAATCTTTGCCCCTGCAAAAGTCAAAACTTTGCCATTCTAGAGAATAGCCTATGCACACGCACTTGTTGGAAAGCAAAAGAACATAAACTATAATATTTATAAGGCGGCTGCAACAACAACCCTTAAGAGTATGATTCAAGGTGAATCCCATTCACCACAATGGGGAGATCTTCGCCATTCAACCTGGCTAAATTAAAAGCATTAGCCTCCTTGTAGCCTGTAACCACATAGGGGTCACTCCATATTGCGTCAAATTTTGAGTGTCTCCCAGGTTTCGCTCTATTAGCATCCCATTTTAGGACTAAATCTTTGACCTGGAAGGTCCTCGACTTGGCTCTCTTATCAAAATACCTCTTCACCTATCCCTGATGGGCATTTAAAGCCTGCTTGGCTTTCTCCCTAACCTCTTCAAGCTCTGTAAGTTCTGCATATCTTACCAATAAGGCATCATTCTCTAGGAGCTCCAATTTGTGTGCTAGGTCCAGGGATGGCAAATCAAGGAATACGAGAAGCCTAGCTTCCCTCCCATATACCAGCATGAAAGGTGAGTTTCCCAAAGCTCTCTTGGTATTAATTCGATTGGCCCATAGGGTTATTCCAAACTTGAGGTTCCATGACCTCTGATTATCCTCAAGAGTCCTCTTGATAATTCTAATAAGATTTTTGTTGGAGGACTTAGCCAACTCATTGCCCTGCATATAATAATTTGATGATGTTCTGAGAAACACATCTTGTTGGACTACCCATAGACTAATATGAGATCCCACAAAAGCCTTAGCATTGTCTGATATAATTGTGGAAGGGGCTCCAAATCTGGTCATAATCCCTTTAAGGAATTGAACCACTGAATTCTTGGTTGCATCCTTAAAAGAAACAACCTTTTTCCACCTTGTTAAATAGTCTATGGCAGACAAAGTCCACTTGTGGCCTACACTTGGCATTGGATTGATAGGTCCAATCAAATCAAGCCTCCATTGTGCAAAGGGTTGATCAACTAAAATGGGATTAAGAGGAAGGGCAATTAACCTTTTCTTACCTGCAAAAAGTGCACATTCTTTGCACTATCTAAACCATTTGTGGGCATCATTGAATAGAGAAGGCCAATAATAGCCTACTCTCGTTATTTTTCATGGTTGTGGTCCTTGCTAAGAAATGGCCACCTGAGGGTTCATTATGAAATTCCTCTAGCAGTTTGTCGGTCTGATCTCCATGGATGCACGTCAGCAAGACACCATCCAGGCCCCTTCTGAATAATATACCATCCACTAAGGCATAGGGGATGGACTGCAATCTGAGATGCCTTCTCTTGGTTCTATCAAGGTGAGAAGGATAGCTACCATTCTTTAAGAAGGAAGACATAACTTGTAACCAACCGGTTTGTTCATCTCCCTTGTTATCAACTTGTTCTTCTTCCTGCAGCAAGAGGGGGGTCTCTAACTCTTTCCCAAAAGATGAATTGAACTTCTCATAGAGTCCTCTTCCCCTCACTAACCTAGTAATTTTGATGTCAAGGTCATACTCCATTACCTTAGTGATCCATCCATCTCTCTTCTCACCTATTTCCTTGTTGAGAAGGAAATCCTTGACGTTGGCATGTGGGACTAGGAGCTGAATCTTGTTGTTTGAGAGCATGTGTCTGAACTTTTTTAGTGCTCTCACAACTATGATGACTTGTTTTTCCACATAGTTGTACCTAAGTTCATATTCCTTTAGGCCTTCACTGATAAAAGTTATGGGCTGCTCCAATCCTTCCTGATTTAATTGTGTTAGGACAACAGATATACTTGATTTTCCTCCCAAGGTATAAAGAATGAAATTCTTCTCATAGTTTGGATTTACTAGGGCGGGATCCTGAGAAATGGCTTGTTTGATCTAATCAAAGACCTCCTTCCCCTCATTGGTTCATTTGAAGTAAAAATCCTTCTTCAACATGGTTATGAGAGGCTTGACCAAGGCTATGAGCATTGGGATAAACCTTCTAACAAAGTTGATTCTACCCAGAAAGCTCTGAAGTCCTTTCATGTGATGTGGAAGTGGAAGAGACACAATGGCTTCCACTCTCTCTGGGTCTATGGCTAGACCATCTTTGGATACAATGTGTCCAAGTAGTTTGCCTTGATCAGTGGCAAATACACACTTGTTGGGGTTCAAGGACACACCATATTTCCTACACCTTTTGAAAACTTTCTCAAGATGAGCAAAGTCGTCTACCGCATGCTTGGAGTATATAGTTATATCATCAAGATATACTAGTATAAATTCTTCTAATACTCCCTTAAAAGTCATATACATGGCTCTTTGAAAAGTTGCACCTGCATTTGTTAGTCCAAAAGGCATCTTACAATAGGCATAAGTTCCCCATTTAGTAGTGAATGTAGTCTTGTATTGGTCTGATTCTTTGACTAGGATCGGATTATACCCTAAGTATCCATCCAAGAATGAAAATCTTTCTAAGCCACTAACCTTGGCTAAAATTTATTTCATGGAAGGGAGGGGGTAATGATCTTTGAGGGAGGCTCTATTTAGGTCCCTAAAGTCTACACAAAATTTGATTTCCCCATTCTTCTTCCTAACTGGAACAAGATTAGCTACCTAAGAAGAATGCTTAATTGGAAAAATAAAGCTAGATTATATAAGCTTGGATAACTCCTTTCTCATCAAAGACTCAATTTTGGGATTTATAGGCCTTTTCTTTTGTCTGATTGGTTTAGAACTGGGATCTAACTCTATGGTATGTTGAGCAAAGCTAGGGTCAAACCCTTTTAGATCCTTATATGTAAAAGCAAAAATATCAGTATACTCTTGACAAAGATTGACAAAAGTATCTTGATCATTTTGGGAACATACCTTTCCCAAGTTGAGAGCTCTTCCATTAGATATGGAGACTGATCTGTAGTCTCCCTTCTTGGCGGCTAGGTTCATTGCTCTCCCTTTCATTTGATCATCAGTGTTGAAGATCCCTTACAAGGTGATCAGCCCCTTGGGTAGCTTGTTTCAGCTTAGCTACATGATTTGATCTCCATACTGGTCCTTGCAACACGTCCAACTTCTTTTGTTAGAACTCTACTTCATCTTGCAAGAATTTCATAATTATCTTATCAAAACTAAAGACCTGCCAATTCACTTTGTTATTAGGCGTTGTTGGTCTCACCACAAGTCTGATATGTTATTCTTTCTCTACTACAGCATGAGATGGAATGTCATATTGGGCACCAATTGTTGCTAATTGGTCAGCATGTTTATTATGATTTCTAAGGACACTAGAAATATTGAAGGCCTCAAATCCTTCAATTAGGTCCCATGTCTATGTTTGTAGGACTTGAGAAGGTTGTTCTTGGTAGTACTCTAAGCTCTAATCCAATTTGCAACCAACTCACTATCTCCATACACCTTCAAAGATTTGATTCATCTCCTTTGTGCAGTTTGGAGACCCAAAATCAGAGCTTCATACTCAACTACATTGTTAGTGCAACTAAACTGAAGTCTGAAAGAAAAGAAATATTTCTTCCCCTTGGGATAAATCAGCAATACACCGGCCCCTACACCATTTTTGTTCCTTGAACCATCAAAGAAAATGTCCCATATCCCCTGCATAGCATTGTCTTCCTTTGAAAGATTGGGAATGGGGGTGTCTTCTTCATGTATACAATATGTAACCAGACTGGTATCATTGACCTCATCAATAGGGTCAAACTGAAATTCATTTTCCCACTCATCAAGTAGGCAATTAGGAACCTCACCCAACTAAGTTGCGGGCTCTCTTATTAAAATTTCTTCTTTCTCCTCATGGAGAGTGAAATTCATGTTGATAGGAATTAGGGTATAGGGATCTATATGATCATTGGCAACAGGTTCATCCTAATGGTTACTTTGGTACCATATCTTATCCTAAACAACATGTGAGACCAATTAGAAGATAGGTAACCACCTATCTTGGTAGTGAATTCCCTAGATAAACAAATGGCAAAATAGGCAAGGAGGTCAATCACTAAGATGTCTTGCAACACACTACAACCTGGTCAGGCATGCAAGGCTAGATTTAAATCTTTAATGACTCTCATAGTCTGAACTGATGTACCATCAAGCTGCACAACTCCTCTTGTTATAGGTTCATACTTGATACCTAGGCGGTCAGCTATCTCTTTTGGCATACCTGAACTACTAGCCCCACTATCTATCATGCAATTATGAACAAGTTTATTCCCTATGATTAATGACTAATAGAAAGGGGGAGGCTTACTGATTTTGTTTGGATTCTCTACCTCCAAAGGCTGCACTAGGCTTGTAAAAATTGAAGAGTTGCAACTGTGACCGGTATCCTCTGCAACATCCATCCTCTTTAGGGCTTCCTAAAGTAGGTCTCTTTGAGATGGAATAGCAAGAGCATCCCACATAGATACATTGAGGCTAGACCTCTTCATCTATTCAATGATATTAAAGGGAATGGTAGCCTTAGCAGGGACCTTTGCAACAACAAGGTTCAACCTTGGTATTATAGGAGCCTTAGGTGGCTCTCCTTGCATGACCTTTTGAGTCAAATCATGCTCCGTATTCAGAGAAGCCACCTTATCAGAGGTCTTTGGCATTGTAGTCTATAGGGAAAGTTGTGAAGCTTGAGATACAAATGGAGTATGAGCTGCTACTATAGAATTAGCACTAGGATCTATGGCCCTCCTTTTTGATCTTGTGTTGTTGGCCACATTGTCCCAACTTGTCCAATTTATTCCACTCAAAAAAACCTCCTACCAATTCATAAAAGTTGTATCTTCCTGTGTATGACTGGGACAGTCTGCAAATTATTGTTGCACTGATGTTGTTGGCTCCTCTTGTGCTACTAGGGCTTGATAAAACTCACTATTCTTACATAAGGTTTGATAGTGTGGTTGATTGCATGGGACACACCAATCCTATTCCTGAGCAATATTGTTATGAATTGACACTATAGCCTTTAAGGTGCTTGCAGCTGTGGGACTCAAATTGTTCAAGGGCCTAGCATTGCTCCATTGGTTCTGCCCTTGAAAATTAGGCCTCTGTTGCTGATAATTCTGGTTTAGGGGATGATAAGGCCTATTGTTAGCCTGTGGTAATTGTCTCTTGACTGAGACCAATTCATTTCCATATCCTTGTAGTTGTTGTTGTAATGGATTGATCATTTTCTACATTGAAGCCTCAAAAGAGGCCCACGGTTCCTTAATTTCAAAAGATAACGGAGATGGTGCGGGTGTGAGCAAATGGTCTATGGAAGCCACTGGAATGGGAGCTAAAATAGGTTGTTGGGTAGGAGCCTCTAGAAATAAGGGCATTGGAGGCCTAGGAGACAATTTTCTAGCCTGTATTAAACAATTTTATGCCCTTATGGCAATATCAAATGCCCTAAGGAGATTATCTCCTCCCATAGACTGAATCATAGCTGCAATATCACTATTTAAAGCCTTAAGAAAATACAAAAAAATATGATTTAATGAAGGCTTTGGCAATGATGGGATCCTATCCCATGTCTTTTGAAATCAATAATTAAAATCACATGTTCTTTTGATTGTGGTCAATTGCTCCATAAGTGATAGATGATCACTTTTATCTTCAAAATTCTTGCATAGATTTTCTCCTAACTCATCCCAATTGTGAATGGACTTAGGAGTTAGTCCTTTGTACCATTTAAGGGTCTTTCCTTTGAATGAGGAGGAATGAAGCCTTAGTGCAATATTGTCTTGAGTTACATCAAACATAGTGCATATGCTTGTTACATCTTGTATGTGTTCCTCTGGAGAGGTAGATGTCTCCCCTATAAAATATGGAATAGCCTTCAAGACTACTACTAGAATGTCATTCTTTTGAGTTAAAACTAGGGGACTGCCACCATTGAAGGTAAGAAAGGTATGTTCTCTTGGGACTGCCATAGCAAATAGGGGTTTGTTGATATGGATGGCAGGGCCTCTAGATCAAGAAAGTCTGATAAAAGGAGGGGTAGACTGAGACCTTAAGAGTATAGGTGATTCTCCTTGAGTTCCCCTTGTAGATGACAACGAGAGCCTACCTCTAGTTCTTCTAAAATTTGAATATGAAAGTTCAAAGTATTGGAAATTACCTCTCGAAGATGCTCTAGTTTGTATTATTGGCATGCAAGCAATAGTTGGTCCTCACCAAAGTCTGAACTTTGTCCTCAGAGTCGTAAAGTGCTTGATTTCTTTCCTCCAAAATTTGAATTGCTCAGGAAAAGCACTAGATCCTCAACAAGTATGTTGAAATTTGTCCCATCCGGCGTGCCAAAAACTGTGTTATGACTGATGGCTTGAAGTGGAACTGGATTTTTCTTGAATTCTTTAAAGATTGGTGTGTCCCATCGAGCTTGCCAAAAACTGTTCTCACAAAATTTTGCACCATTGGTGATAAGTATTGATCACCAACCTTGTGAAACAAGGAATCAACCTCTCAAGTGTGGGACCTTGCTAAATGTGAGGTTGAATCTCCAGAGAAGGTCAGCTTCCTCTTCAATTTGAAGTGTTGAGTGTTGGACTAACCCAACACTAATAAAACTACCTATGTTCTAACAGGGAAAAGGGTTGCATGAAAGAAGAGAAATGAGGTTTGCACCTAGAATGAAAGTTTATCTACCCCCACCTATAATTGCACAGGACATCGCTAAAACTGCCCAAAAGTTACACAGATTTCTATCCAATTCTAGCTTTCTAAGACTAAGTCAAGGTTGGAATTCTTAACAATAGCAGAGGAATGAACAATGTTCTCAGATGCCACTTTAAGAGGGGTAAAAACTATCACAGATGTTGAGAAAGCAAGAAAGGATGCATTCACACAAACAGGTATAAGAGATACACAAGTTTGCATAAACTGAAACTAGGTAAGGAGAGCCATTTTTATTAATGCAGAGACAAGGTGATTTTATAGTTGCAGAAATCATAGATTACTATAAGAGAAAAGAGGAGAAGATCCTGTTACAAAATTGCCTTTATAGTTCAGGCATAAATGAGATGGTTAGAATTGATGAAAACCCTAACCCTAACCAGGGTTAGGTTACAAAAATCTGAGAGGGGAGAAGATCAGATCGATAGAGCTGATAACGAGCTGGAAAACCCTCTAGAAGACATCCTCTGCCTAGAAAAGAGCAAAAAAAACCCCTCGGTGAAGTAATCCCTGTCGATAAGTATGGGCGAGCACACTTGTGGGAACAAAAGATCTATGTTTTGTATTGAAAAGGCATGGTGCAATCTTAAATCGGGCTGCAAGGGTCACCTCTAGAGTTATGGCACTGAAATCTGGTGGTTGGAGTGAGATCGGATCTGAAATGGGCACCTACTAAGAACAGAACATCATTGACCATTGGGTCAAAAAACCACCCTCTTGTAGAGCATTCAAAACCCAATGGCCATCACGAATTCAAACGTTCCTCGTTCATCTGAGAGATTCACATGAAGATGGATGCACGAGATCTCTGCATGAAAGCATCTAATAGGCCCAATGCAAGATTAAAACATGGTCATCGAATCGGACCCTTATGAAGATCTAACGACCGCAGATGTCCGAGGTGGCACCCCCAGTCCACACTTTCTTAGTTGTGCTTGACCACTAAACAGCTCTGATTTCCTATCCCACAAGATCCTTGTGGGTCTCTTTTTACCCCACGGGATAATCCTTCCTTGGTCTTTCCTTGTTTCCCTATCCCGCGTGTTGTGGGGACACTTTCATTATCCTTGCGGGATAAGCCTTTGCTTTATCGCCTTCGTCTTTTCTTGTCCCGTGACCCTTGGAGATATTCTTTTTATCCCCATGGAATAAGTACCCACTACATTTTGCTTTGTCAGCCTTTTGTTTCTTTCTAATCCCGCAATACCTTGGATTCCTTCGCTTTGCCCCGCGGGATAAGCATTTATGCTTTCTTTTTAAATGCCTTTTATCCCGCGGACCTTATTTGAACCCAGCTAACACTTAATTGACTAGGGTCCGCCACATTTTAGATTTCTTTATCCCGTAGCCCACTGCTGATGACTTTGTAACTTTGCGGAATAAGAAAAAAACTTATCATTATTTCTTATTCCATGCAACCCTTGTCACTCCCTTTTCCCTATATGAATATAGGTAGTTTTATCAGTGTTGGGTTAGTCCAACACTCTACACTTCAGATTGAAGAGGAAGTCGACCTTCTCCAGAGATTCAACCTCACATTTAGCAAGGTTCCACACTTGAGAGGTTGATTCCATGTTTCACAAGGTTGGTGATCAATCCTAATCACCAAGGGTGCAAAATTTTGTGACAATAGGTGCAAAGAGCTCAATTGTTTGAAAGTAGAGATAGAGGGAAATTCTACCATTGTAATCAATGCATTAATGAAAGGTGTATTAGGAAAATGGTGTCACAACCTTGCACTAATAAAAATTGTATCAGGTGAGTTTAGAGTGTTGGATATTGTACTATGTCTTTAGATGGTTGAAAAAAGTATGTGTTTAAAGTGTTGGATAAGGAATGCTTGATTTTTCCTACTACTGCATTATGCGTGCTATGGAAGTGTTTCTAGAATGCTATATAGTTGATAAAACTACATTTTATGTATTACTTGTCATTTTAAATCTTGACATCTATCATTAGGTCATAGATCTAATAGTGGATATCTTGTGTGTTTTGTTTGTCTTAGAATAATGCTATATATTATAAGTGTATACACCTAAAAATGGTCTGAAGATAACTAATTAAATAAGCAATTATTTAATTAATCCCCCTTCCCAATTTATTTGAATTCACTAGCAATTTGATAAGTTCATTTCAATAGCCCCCTTTGATTAATTAATCTGAATTAATTAATCCTACCCCCATTTAATTTATTTCTTCTAATTCCCTAATTAATTAAAACAAATCAATTTATGAGTTGTTGAAAGTTAATTAGTCTTTTCCTATTATTTGAATTTTTAAATTCAAATTCCCCACATGCCTCCTAACCTAACCACCCCCTAACCTAACTGATAGGGAAGCTACCTAGTTTGCCATCAATTTGGTTTCTTTGATGGTTTGCTTCTATCCTTTTTCGGGTTCCAAGTCTACCCCTCTAGACTTCTAAGGGAATCCCTACCATTTGTTTGCTTATCTCATCTTCCTCAAGCTCACAAGGTAATCTTGTTCACTAGATCCTTGCAGGGGTTTAGGACACACACCCATTCACTCTCTTTTTGTGCTCCGCCATGTGGTACCCCCTGATTGGCTCTGGGGTCCCTGCCCTGCCACCTTAGCATGACCTCACTAACTGCCCAGAATGAAGCTCTTCTTTATCACTGGGTCCCACCATGGTCGCCAAGTCATAGGGAATAAACTTCATGCAACTCGCCATATAGGTATAGCAACAATCATTTGATCATCCCAGACTTTCTCACTCGTTAACTTTCTTGAGCTTCTCTCTTGTCGGGCCACACCTTGGTCGCCAAGTCGCAGGAAATAAACTTCATGCATCTTGCCATAGCGGTATAGCAACAATCATCCGATCATCCCGGACTCGCTCACCTGTTAACCGATCGTAGGAAGAAGGTTCCATCGGTGTAACATTAAATAGCTCCTTCCGATACGCGATGGCTCCACTCCACGCCTATGCTTTCTCATCGGGTCATTGGGTTAACTTGAAACTACTCCTGTCGATTCCCAATAACAATACTTCGAGTATTGACAACTTATCGAGTCATCGGGGTAAGTGTGAACCACTCCTGTCGATACCCAATACAACCACCCCATACTCTGGCGAACTCATCAAGGTAAGATTGATTGGGGGTAGGTCTTGCTGATAAGGAAAAATTTCAAAAACCACAAAGAAACAACCACACAAATGGACTAGAGCCAGTCCTTATGTATTTACATGACCACTGGAAGGTCTCACAAGCCAAAATTAGTTAAGGGCATTTCAACCCTTAGGTGCTCCTGCACCATACTCCCCCCCAAACAAAGAAGTCAAGTGACTACACTCGAAAGCAAGGAAAAATCAATTCCCGACTTAACAAAATCTGATTCAGTGACCCAGGTCGCTTCAGAATCAAGTTTATGCATCCATTTGACCAAATGTTCCATGTAGACTTGTTGTCTAGTCTTCTTGAGAACGCGAGAATCCAACACTTTCTCAGCCTAAGGCATGGAAGAAGAAAGTAAGGTCAAGTCAGCAAGTGACTATTGGACATCTGAAACTCATGCATCCTCCTTGGGAAGTTGTCCCTTGTAGACAACCAAATCTGCGACATTAAAAATGGGATACAAAGCAATATCAGATGGGAAATCAATCTTATAGGCATTAGAGTCGTACTTGGCTAAAACTTTACAAGGGCCTATTCTTCTCATTTGTAGCTTGTTGGGAACCCCTTTCTAAAGTCAAGCCTTGTTCAAATATACTATCACCAAATCTCCAACTGAAAATTGCACATCTCTCTGTGTGGTATCAATTCTGGCTTTAACTTTTTGTGAAGAATCTTGGAGAGCTCGCCCGACTTGGTCATGAACCTCCTTCATAGATTGAGCGACATCATCAGCTTGACCACTTCTATGTGACAAATTACAAAGATCTCGTCATTCCATAACACCTCGTGGGTGCATACCATACACTATCTAAAAAGGACTCTTCCCAGTAGACCTGTTGACACTGTCATTGTACGCAAACTCTGCCTAGTGAAGAACCTGATCCTAGCTCTATCCATATTCTTTTGTCAAGCACCTTAAAATGTTTCCAAGTGTCCTATTGACCACCTCTGTTTGACCATCCATTTGGGGATGATAGGGTGAATCAAAAGACAAATTAGTTCCCAGTCTTTTCCAAAGAGTTTTCCAAAAATGTCCAAGGAATTTGACATCTCTATCTGAAACAGTACTAACCAGAAAACCATGGATTCTAATAACCTCTTTGAAAAACAAGTGTGCAATGTGACTAGCATCATGAGTAGTTTTGCAAGGAACAAAATGTGCCATTTTACTGAATCTGTCAACAACAACAAAAATGCTATCACAGCCAAGCTTGGTTTTGGGTAATCCAACCACAAAATCCATACTTACACATTCTCATGGCCTTGTAGGAATAGGTAATGGCTGATAAAGACCAGCATTAGTAGTTGTACCTTTAGCTTTCTGATAAACCATACATTGCTCAACATACCTTCTGATATCCCTCTACATTCTCGACCAATAGTAGAACCTTTGAACAAGTTCCAATGTCTTATTAAGGCCAAAATGACCACTCAAACATCCATTGTACTTTTCTTGGATCAGATTTTCCCTCATCGATCCTTTGGGAACACACAACTATCCACCTTTAAACAACAAACCATTCTGCAAAGTAAAGTCAACATATTCACTATGAAAGTGATTCTGAAATTCTTAACAAACCTTGTAAATGGTTGCAAAATCTTCATCATTGGGGTACAAATCCTTGAAGTGATCAACTCCAATACTCTGAATCTACACTTCTTGCATTGTTAGTAGCCTTCTACTCAAAGCATCTGCTACTTTATTGCACTGTCCTTTCTTATGCTTAGTAGAAAAAGTATATGACTGCAAATACTCAACCCATTTAACATGCCTATGACTCAACTTATGTTGTGAATTTAGAAAACTTAAAGTTTAATTATCTATGTACACAACAAACTTCTTAGGTAACAAGTAGTCCCTCCACTTCCTAAGAGCTTGGACAAGAGCATACAACTCGAGATCATAGGATGAATACTTCTTCTTGGCATCATTGAGCTTCTCACTAAAGAAAGCTACAGGTCTATTCTCTTGACTCAAAATAACACCAACTGTTATATTACTTGCATCACATTCAATTGTGAACAACTTGTCAAAACTAGGAAGAATGAGTACTGGTTGTGTAGCTACCTTTTGTTTGAAAAGTTCAAACCCTTTGTTAACTACATTGGTCCACTAAAACTTAGTCTTAACTCCTCCTTTGATGGTATCTAGCATGGGTGCACAAATCTCACTGAACCCTCTGATAAACTTCCTATAGAACTGTACCAAACCGTGAAAACTTCGTACTTCACTTGTTGTGTTTGGTGTTCGCCAATTTGTGATGGCTTCCACCTTTGATGTGTCCATCTTCAAATCTCCTCCTGAAACTACAAATCCAAGATAGACAAGTTCATGCTTCATAAACTCACACTTCTCCAAGTTTATTATTAGTTACTCATCATACAATTTTTGCAATACAATACTAAGATAATCTAGATGTTCCTCTTTAATTCTACTGAAAATCAAGATGTCATCTAAGTATACAACAATAAATTTACCAATAAAATCTTTCAACACTTCATTCATGAGTCTCATGAATGTACTGGGAGCATTACTAAGACCTAATGGAATAACAGGTCACTCATAAAGTCCTTCATTGGTTTTGAAGGTTGTTTTCCATTCATCACCTTCTTTTATCCAGATCTAGTGGTATCCACTTTTGAGATCAATCTTAGTGAAGTACTTTGCACCTCCCAAACAATCCATCAAGTCTTCAATTCTTGGGATAGGAAATCTATACTTGATAGTGATTATATTTATGGCTCTTGAATCTGTGCATAGCCTCCATGTTCCTCCTTTCTTGGTTGCTAACAATGTAGGTACGACACAAGGACTTATGCTCTTCTTTATCAACCCTTGGTCCAACAATTCTTGGACTTGTCTATCCACTTCCTTGTTCTATTCCGGAGTCATCTTATAGGCTGCTTTGTTGGGTAACGATGCTCCTAGAATGAAATCAATCTGATGGCTTATGGCTCTAATGGGAGGTAGGGTTGTTGGTGCTCCATCACTTATGATTGCTTTGAAGTTGTCTAGTATTTTCTACACTTCATGAGGTATTTGAACCTTATTTTCTTGCTTTGCTTCCTTTTGTTTCACTATAAGAGAAAACCCCACTCCTTCTCCTTCCTTGAGAGTGTTAATGAACTCTTTTTCACCCACCAATAACACATTTGGGCCTTTAGTTTTTCTTCTCTCTCCTTCATCACTTAGGGACTGAATATGGCATGTAACTCCATCCTTTTGAAAAGAATAAGAGTTCTTCTCTCCATTGTGAATGGCCTTTTGTAGAAAGATACAACATGCCAAGTCCTAGACTTGGATTTATCATACAACATACTCTTGGGAAGACCCTGGATACATGACATACAAGTTGTTCCATCAACATATCATCAGTGCCTAAAATTTCCCTACAATGGGTAGGAAATCATGATCTCAGCATATTCAAATCCATTTCAATATTGTAGTAATCTAAAACTAGCTCAATAGGTCAGTGTTCCTCATAATAGAGAGATATCATCTTCAAGCACACAATCCAAAGAAAAAACATCTGCCTCAATTTCATCAAGTGTGGAAAAACAAATGCAACTAAGAGATCAAGGGAATAGAGAATATTCACTATCCCAATTACCACTTTCTCCTAAATCCAATAGAAAATCATCAAACTCTCAACAACAACCAATTGTGAAACATCTTCCAATATTTGATGGAGCATTTGTTAGTGTTGGGACCTTATCAAAGGAAAGGGAAGACAAATATTTTCTACAATGGCTATACAATGATGAAGTCCAACAAAAGATCAATAATGTCAGAATACCTACAAAAAAATATGGAAAAGGATTTAATATTCTTCAAAAAATGGGATACACTGGAACGGGTCCTATAGGAAAAATAAAAGAAGGTATTGTAGGAGTTGAGAAAATACAACACCACAGGAGCCCAAATGAACTCTACAAGCTGATAAACCTGTTACAAGGAGAAGCAAGGAAGCAAATACAGAAAAACAAATACACAGAGAATATGCTCAAAAAGAGAGAGCTCAATATTCATAAAAATATGTAATGTGATTCTTACAATGAAAAGAAAGAACTCAACCTTTAATAGGTCAAGAAACTCTAAAAGGGAAAACCCTAGGCTTGCACATAATAATTAATAAAAGAATTAATTATTATGCACCTAAAGTTAGCTTAAGTGTAAAAGAGATAAAGGGAACTTAAATAATTAAATATTGTTTAATTAATCAAGTAAATACCTAAATACTCTAACACCCCCCCTTAAGCTAGACTTAGGGAGAAGCTAAAACCTAGAACAGCTACTGAAAGCAATAAAGATGGGTCCCGACAACAAGGCCTGATCAGATACCCAAATACAATGAAATCTCTATGAACTGGAGAAATAGAGAAAACCACGTGGGAAAAAAACTCTCCTCCAAAAAGAGATGGAAAAGAACACCATTGAAGCATGAAGAACCTGCAAACTCTATCAAAGAATAACTGTTGATCTGAAGAACCTCCACTAAAAGAGAACTTGACCAGGTAGAGAAGACTATAATCTATATGAGTGCTCTCAAATGACACTACTCAAATCAGATGGCAAACAAAGCAAACACTGAACTCGAAGATACAGATGGCATGAGAAACCAAAGCCTGAAGAGTTGATCAATCAAACCACGGAAGCATTAGAACCAATAGGACAAACCTCCCCATAATGCTAAAGAGGGAGAGGGACAGGTACACTGAAAAGAACAGCTAACAAGAATTGCACGACAAAGAACCAGGAACATCAAAGGTGCTAAGAAAAGTACACGGTGTCGTGGAAGGAACACTTACTTGACACACAACATGCAGCTAATGTTGTGGAAGGAACACTCACTGGACAAAGGAAGATGGCATACAACAGGCAAACATCAACCCCCTCATGGCACTTTATAAGTAGTGCATGTACAACAAGGCACAAGATGTGCAAGATCCCAAGTAAATAATGCATGATGGCACTTTATCTCAGTGCATTTGCATAAATACAAGCTACAATGATAAGAAGACTGGAAATAGAAATGAGAACCAAAATAGAGACATCCTACCCAGAGAAGAGATCCCAGGACCTAAAACAACCAAGATATCCACCAGAGTGCCGAAAAGAAAAAAACTGAATAAAATATGCATGGAGCAGAATCTAGAAATAAAACTCATATGGCTGGAAATTACACAACACATGCTTTCCAAAAACATAAACTTTTCAAAAAATGGAGGTCGGATGCTCATTCTATGGCTCCCAGAGTGCAAAAAAAGACCTCACTTTGACTGGAAGAAAACACAGTCAAATAGCAAAATTGGAAAAAATTACCAACATGATGAGGTCTGTCTCGGAACTAGCTTTTTGATGCCTATTTGTTTTTGAAAAAATGACTCTGCATGCCTAAGATAAGGCCAAAAATCCAAACCCCCCTTGAAAGAGACAAAAAAGGTAGTCTGGTGGCTGAGCGGTGCTCCGGTGGCCAGTGGGTGGCGCTCCAGTGGCAGCTTGGTGGAGCTCCGGTGGTGGCCTGGTGGAACTCTGGTGGCGGGTTGTTGTTTCTAGTGGTCGGGGGGGCTGGGCGGAGGAGCGAGTCATGGCGGTGGAGCTGGCAGGCAGTGCAGAGGGCGACGGGGAGCTCTGGTAGGGAGGCCAGCGGCGGCGCTGGGTTGCAAGGTGGCCAGTGGCGGCGGTGGGGGCTGCAAGAAGCAGGGCCGCTAGGCTGGATGATGGGGGCTGTAGGAAGTGGGGCTACCGGGGGCCGAAAGACAGGTGGCGCAGGGAGCAGAGGGCACAACGGCAACCGGAGCGGCGGGGCCGCCGGGCTGAGCTGATCGGGGGAGCTGTTGGGCGGCATGGGCCGGGGAGTTGCTAGGAGCCACAGGTCGAGGTGGCGCTATAGGAAGTGGAGGTCGAGGAGTAACTGGGCCACCGGGGAGAGCTGGGCAGCGTAGGCTGGGAGGCAGTGGCGAGCGGAGGGCCGGCGGTGGCAGGGGGACGGGGTGCCGGGGCCGGTAGGGAGCTGGAGGCAAGGGCCGGCAGAGCCAGAGGGCCGGCAGGGGCCGGAAGGTAGGCCCGGGGCCGAAAGGTGAGGCCGAACGATGGTGCAGGGCTCGAGGCTTGGAAAAATCAGTGGCAAACCTGCAGGGTGTCAGGGGGCCCACGGTACCCTGCGTATCATGGGAAGCCCCCCCAAAAAAACTTTTTTTTTATTTTTTATTTTTTTTGTAAAAAAAACAATCGCCTTTTAGTTTTTTTTTTAATTTTTTTACAAAAAACTCAAATTTCGCCCTGCATGCTGTAAAAAGGCATTGTTTTTTTTAAAAAAAAATTTGTTCTCGAACTGTGTGTCAAGGTCGTACGACCTGGATCTGAGAAAAAAATACTCCTAGAGGCTCAGGAACCAAAATAGGTCAAATTTTATATGACCATAGGGGTTTTTAGGCCTTCTGAGCATGATGGTGAGGTCCGTTTAGGCCCAAAGTGCTCAGAAAAAAGGTCTATACCTAGGTGCATTAAAAAACTTTCTAAGACCCCAAATCTGCTTCTAATGCAAAAAATTCTCAAAACAAGAACAAGTAGCTGCAAATCTAAAGCTCTGATACCATGTAGTAGTTGAGAAAATACAACACCATAGAAGCCCAAGTGAACTCTGCAAGCTAAAAAACCTATTACAAGGAGAAGCAAGGAAGCAAATACAGAAAAACAAATACACAGAGAATATGCTCAAAAAGAGAGCTCAATATTCATAAAAATATGTAATGTGATTCTTACAATGAAATGAAAGAACTCAACCTTTAATAGGTCAAGAAAGCCTAAAAGGGAAAACCCTAGGCTTGCACATAATAATTAATAAAATAATTAATTATTATGCACCTAAAGTTAGCTTAAGTGTAAAAGAGATAAAGGGAACTTAAATAATTAAACAAATATTGTTTAATTAATCAAGTAAATACCCGAATAATCTAACAGGTATCTCATAACTTATAGAACCTCATACTCAGCAGGCTACAGACAAATCAAGCTTAGGGTATGGATGAGTTAATCTACAAGAGGACACATCTTCTAAGCAACAAAAATATGAACATGATAACAAACAAGAGCAGCTTGCAATTGAAAGGGAAGAAGAAAATGTAGATATCAATATAGTTCATGCGTATGTAGGACAAATGCTAGGAACTAGCCCACTTGAATCAGGATCACATTCGGTTGACTTGGACTTAATCAAGGATGATCAAGAGCTACTTGCAAGAGGTCATTTTGACAAGATTATCGTTCTAGACATTGAAATACATATCAAAAACTTTGACATATCTATCATGACTCTTAATACCTTTGAAGCATCTCAACTCGAGGACCCCTTACCTCTAATCCATCCTGAACTTATTGACTGGGAAAATGAAAGCCATATTAAAATTGATACCTTTCCTAATGACCATGCCATATCCTAATATCTTAATGCAATCGAACCTACAACAACTTTCACAAAGGATTTCGCGAGCACATCTTCCAATCAAGTGGGTGCCAAATCTCCTAATCGCAAAAGTGAAAATAAAGAAAACAATATGAGGTCTACTATTGAAAACCATTCATTGGCAATATTAGACCGAGAAAAAGTAAAAATAAAGGATGCATCTAATGGTGAGAACCTCCTAGAGGTGCTGGAAGATGGGAGATTTGACACCTTACCTGAATACTATCAAGAGAGGTCATATATCCTGATAGAAACAATGGAGGCAGTTACCATTGGCACAATTGATCTACATCCAACAATCTCTCTATCAAAACATGAAGTGCAACAATATTTGGAACTCTTCACAAGATGGAAAATCAATTTTGCCTGGTCATATACAGACATTCCAAGGTTAGATCCAGATCTTATAATACCTCACCCAAATATCAGCCCAGGAGAAGGCATCAATAATGAAACACAACATGGATTAGAAGCAGGAATTTTATTCATCACACCACAAGGTCATACAATTCCAAAGGTGTACAAATTAATCTTTCCATGCACCAACAATATAGCAGAATATGAAGCTTTGGTAACAAGAATCAAAATGGCTATACAATGGAACATTACACAACTTCAAGTCTTTGGAGACTCTCAGCTCATCATCAATCAAATTAATGATGATTACCAAACAAAGGAAGACGATTACCATCTTTTAATGCCTTATAAAAAGATGGTAGATGATTCCAAGAAGTATTTTGTAGAACTAACTTTTGAGCAAATTTCGAGGAATGACAACAAAGCAACAGACGTCATGGAAACACTTGCTTCTCTACTTCAGACACGGGAAAATCAAGAGCGTTACAAACTCCTGATGGAAGAGTTGTTTTACCTTGCTCATAATTGTCCTGATTCCCAAACTATTTGTCACCTTGTTGGGCATGATTCCTCTCACTATGGCCAAACTTATACATACCCGAAAGATAACACCCTCCCTCCCAACTTGTCAAAGATCCAAAAAAGAAACTTTATTCGTCAATCCTCCCATTATACTCTTGTTGTGGATACCCTTTTTAAACAAGGTCTGGATGGTACTATTTTTTAGATGTCTCAAGCAAGAATAATCTGAGATGACCTTAAATGAAGTCCATAACGACATTTGTGGCAATCATTCAAGTGGTCTTACCCTTTCAAAAAAATTCATACGCTTGGGCTATTATTGGCCAACTATGGAACAAGATTCTTTTCAGATAGCTAAAACATGCAAACAATGTCAAATCCATGGAAATTTAATTCATGTGTCAGCACAATAACTTCATGCTTTGGTAACATCTTGGCCTTTCTGCCAACGGGATCTTGATCTAGTAGGAAAGATAAATCCTTCTTCATCCAATGGTCACAAATTCATCCTTGTAGCTACAGAATATTTCATAAAATGGATTGAGGCAATACCTCTCATCAATATCACAAGAAAAAACATTGTTGCATTTATCTTGAACTACATAATCTGTCGCTATGGAATACCCATGACCATTATCACTGACAATGGGTGACCATTCAAGAATCAGGATATACAAGAGCTATGTGAGAAAGTAAAGATCCAACATAGATTTTCCACACCCTACTATCCACAAGGGAACGGGCAAGTAGAAGCATCAAACAAAACTATATTGAAAAATGTCAAAAAAAAAGTGAATGATGCTGGCAAAGATTGGAATATTTAATTGAACCCTGCTCTATGGGTCTACCATACCAGTATTCACACACCAACAGGCACCACACCTTTCTCTCTTGTCTATGGATCAGAAGCAATACTGCCAATCGAAGTAGAGATACCTTATCTATGAGTATCATTAAAAGGCCTTATCCCATATGAAGAACAACAAGTATCTAGATTGCAAGAGTTAGAATTGATCCATGAATGAAGACAAAATGCCTTTGATCATTTAAAGGTACATCACCAAATAATGTGCCAACATTATAATCACAAGGTCAAACTACGAGCCTTTCAAGTTGGAGAACTAGTACTAAAGGAAAATCCATGAAACCAATCAGATTGAGAAAAGAAAGGGAAGTTTGAACCAAACTGGTTAGGTCCGTTTGTGGTCACAATAGTATTTGGGTTAGGAGCATATCAACTATCAACATAGGATGGGGATTAGCTTGAGGAACCCATTAATAACATGCAACTGAAGAAGTTTATGTCTGAAAAAGAAGAAAAATCCAAAAACAATGAAAAAGAAGAAAATCCAACAAAAAAAGTACAAAAAGCAGAAAATACAAAAACAACGAAAACAACGAAAAATAAATAAAAATCAAATATGAGAAAAAGTGGAATAAAAACATATGGTGAAAACATGGCAAACGGGCTCTATCTATCGGCTAGCTCTTCCATCTATTGGTTCATGCATCCTTCCACTTGCATTCATTTCCATCAGCACTATTCATATCCATAATAAAGCCTTTCTACATAAGTAGGCATCGCAGGTGATTTCTCGCCATGGTTTGGATCATCGTGTATATCATAATAAAGTTTGTTTCTAGACTGGGGGCAAAAATCCTGAAACTAGCTGGGGGAAAAATCTTCATCCTTTTGAGCTTAATCCAACATTTAGACAACTCTTGTCAAGTGAAATTTGAGACACATCCAATGTTGAACACAAGATCAAATTATCAACCATCAAACTATCACATGTCAGTCTAAGAACATCACACACATATCAATGGATGATATCTTTTAATTAATGATTTTAACATAATGTTTCAACTTTTATATCTTGATTTTCGCTATCATGATTTCTGAGTAACTCCGGGATGTCTCTGACTAGAGGAACAAGGAAGGAACATGATATTTTCTTGTCTGTTGCCTATAAATTAATCATTGATATGTGTAAATTTGTCTCAAGACATGATCATCGGAGTATCATCGAAGACATTTTTTGATTTGCATATAGAAATAGTTAATACTGCCTATTTTACACAAGCAACACTCAGGTCATCTTGGCTTAAATATACCTCAATGCTTGTGCTAACTTGCACTATCAAAATCTAGGTAAGTTGTGCTCAGGTCATCATGGTTCAATTATACCATCGATGTTTGCAATAACCCAGTGACTAGTTCGATCATAGCTTTGCATTTCATTCGCATTTGCATTTGCATTTAGCTTGCATTTCATTCTTGCATAGGATCACAAAAGCTCATCTTATCCAAGGCCAAATCTATCGCAGGAATCATCAATGTATCATCATAGGTGTATACACAATCATAATGAGAATCTTATGATATTCTCCCAAATGCACCAACATCAGTGCATCTAAATCTTCCCGCAACAGGATATCAACAAAATGTCAGTTCTTTATCCAATTAATCTTATCAATTCTATCAATCCATCCCATCTAATCCATTCTATCATGTTTTATACAGGATGAATCCTTCCTAGAACTAGACATTTTGATAAAGTCTTATACAAGATTTATTGTTCCTAAAACCGGACACTTTGATCATCTTTGTCTTATACAGGAGGTGTCATTCCTGAAAATAGATTTGATCTCAATCTTGTCAATCTAATCAATCTTATCAATTCAATCAAACTCTATCAATCATCACATCAAGAACCACATCAAAGTGATAGAGGAACTCACACTTTCATCAACCATAGTTGCATGAATCATCCAATAATATATCGAGAAATCAATTTCGCAAAGATCCAAAAAACTCCAAAGGTCAATTATCTAAATTGATCTCCCAAGGGAACATCATCATATCACAATTTATCAATCAATGGCTGGGGCATCCTATCAAACCAATATCACATCAACACCATCGAAATAAGATTATTCTTTGAATCAATGCGCCATCACACCTCTCTTCAAAGAGGGGAAAAACGTATACACCTAAAAATGGTCTGAAGATAATTAATTAAATAAGCAATTATTTAATTAATCCCTCTTCCCAATTTAATTGAATTCACTAGCAATTTGATTAAATTCTCCCATTCACCTACTTATTAATAAATCTAAGGATTTATTTAATAAGTTCATTTCAATAGCCCCTTTCATTAATTAATCTAAATTAATTAATCCTCCCCCCATTTAATTTATTTCTTCTAATTCCCTAATTAATTAAAACAATTCAATTTATGAGTTGTTGAAAGTTAATTATCCTTTTCCTATTATTTGAATTTTTAAATTCAAATTCCCCACATGCCTCCTAACCTAACCACCCCCTAACCTAACTCATTCCACCTAATCATGGGTTTAACTAGCCCTATCCAATCATGCTTATCCTAACCTCTTATGGGTTGGATATCCTCTCCTTGAGACACATGGCACTTATGCCACATGTATCCTCCCTTGGACACTTGCCCTCTTATGAGCAAGGCTCCTTGACACTTGTCACCATAGAGATGAAAAGTGTCCCTCCCTCCAACCTCTTCTCCAACCTCCTCCAATTTCACCCTTGATATCTTCAGACTCAATCTTGACTATTGATTCCTGCCACCTCACCCCTAGCCTTGGAAATCCTATAAATATCCCCCATTTTGGAGCACAAAGTATCCCATCTCATATCATTTTAGGCATTGTTACTATAGGCATATTTCATCTTAGGTCTCGTTTAATTTGATCATATTCTAGCATAATTGTTGAATCATATAGCTTAATCAATTAGCTTAATTGCATCATCATCATAGCTTAATCATGCATATCATTAGCTTAATTAGCCTCTTCAATCAATCAAGTATAATCAATCCCATCTAGATTGCATATCATATCATTTTAAATCCTTCATCTAGGTGTAGTCGAGTCACTAGGATTGCTTATCCAGATCTGAGAGCAAATCCACAATCTCATCTCTTAGGAGGCGATAGGTCGCTTTGTCATGGTTTATATTTCATTTGATTTAAATTTGCTAACTATGTTTGTAATGATCTATTGGGTGTTTGTGTTGTAGTTGTAGGTATCCTACTTCATACTCACGACAATAAGGACATTGTATTACAACTATGTAGTGTGATGCATTATCAAATTCTGATAGTTGTTGAGTTACCTTTCGATCTTCATTGGTGATACTCTTATTCGAATCTTGTTATGCAAGTATATTGTAATCTGATGTTGATTTCTAAATAATATATTAAGCGGCTTTTCGATTGTGGGATTTTCCTCCTAAAGGGGTTTTCCCCACATAAATCACTGTGTTGTGGTATGCATGATACTTAAGTTTATTTATGTTAAGAATCTATATTTTTTGTAAAGATTTGTAAAAGTTTTCACATTACCCTCCTCTCAAGGTTAGTGTAGGAATTTGTTTTGCTATTTAACTTCCTTACAAGTGGTATCAAAGCCTAGATACCGTTGGTTCTAGTTGTGGGTTGTTGAGTTTTTTGAACTAATCTAGTTTCAAGTGGGAGCTTGTACAAAAGATACTTTTTAATCTTGTTGCAAGAATTTTCAGATGGCAAGTTCATCAATGAGAATAGAGGTGGAGAAATTTTTTGGAAATAATTTTGAGATGTGGAAGCTGAAGATGGAGGATTTTCTAATAGATTGAGATCTATGGGATGTTCTTGATGTGAATGTATCAAGACCTTCAGATCCTATTGCAGTTTCTCAGTATGATGTTATGGATTGTAAAGCCAAAGCTCTAATCAGATTACGCTTGGAGACTCTATTCTAATTAATATACATGAAGAAACCTCTACAAAGAAGTTATAGAAAAAAATTGGTGAGATGTATCAAGGTAAATCATTATTAAATAAGATTTTTTTGAGGAAGAAATTGTGCTCTTTGAGAATGGAAGAGGCTAGATGGATTGCAAATCACCTAGAAGCATTCAATATTTTGATGGCTCAATATGCATCCATTGGTGTCAAGATGAATGAGGAGAAAAAATATTAGATCTTACTTTTTTCTTTTCCTGATTTGTGGGATTATCGTGTTATAGCTATTGGTAGTACTTATATTATTTTGAGATCTAAATATGTGGTGGGTGCCTTTCTTGGTGAAGAGATACAGATGAAAGTATCCATCAATTCAAAATAATTCATAGTTATTTGTGAAAGACCTAAGAAAAAGATAAGAAGAATGAGAAGCATGATAAATCCAAGTCTAGAGGGAGATCCAAATCTCTTGTAAAGTCCATAGTCATTTGCAAGAATTATGGTAAATAGGGACACTTTCGTAAGGATTGAAAAGAAGAAGAAAATAAGTTTGATTTTGATTCAAAACCTAAGAAGGAAGATGGTGATACATTCATTACAACTTTGGCCACTCAAGCAGGTAATGATGCATAGTTAATTGACTCAATTCTATCTTTTCATATGACTTCCAATAGAGCCTAGTTATCTAAATATGAAGAATTTATTGGAGGTAAGGTGTACTTGGGTGATGATTCTCATTTAGATATTGTTGGTCATGTTAAATTTAAAATTAGGTTTCCTAATGGTAGATTAAAAATAATTAGTGGTGTGTTGCATATCCCTAGACTAAAATGAAATTTGTTTTGTGTCAACACACTTATAGATGCAGGCATGCAAGTAGTCTTTTCTGATGCAGGATGTAAAATGGTTAGACATGCTATGGTGATTGGTAGAGGTGTCGAATTTAGCATATTATATAAGATAGAAGAATACACTTGTTAGGATAACCAATGAACAACTGAGAGGGGGGGGGGGGGGGTGAATCAGTTGTTAACAGATTATAACTTTTAATCCACAATACAACCTTAAATAGATCAAATACCGGTAAAGCACATACATATGTCGGTATGGAAAGATACTGATAAATAATACAACTTAACAATTAACCAGATAATCAATGCAAAGCAACCATGCCACATAAAACCATGATTTGTACGTGGAAAACCCAGAAAGGGAAAAACCACGGTGGGAAGCCTACCCACAGTCAGATGATACTTCCATAGAAAGTATGTGTTACAATGAGGGGCATGCACTTGTAGGAAGGCACACTTCCTAGAGTGTACTACTCATTACAAAAGATTCTCACTGACTACAGAGAGGCTACAACCATCTCAAGATAAATGGACAACAATCCAATAGAGTGAACTGCTAGAAATAGCATCTACCATGCCTGATTACAGTCTCGGTTAAGCTCAATGTTGGAGGACTAAATCCTCTTCTGAATCCAATTTGATCACCAATGATCGACCAACTCCTCTACCTGAATGATATTATAATTTGTGCACATTACATTCCTTGACCATGATACTTTACAAAGAGTTTCTACCTCTTATTTATACAAACCCTAAGGCCTAAACCGATTAGGTCAGCCACCTAAAGATATTACAATAAGATCATTACATAATTCCATATTAAAATGATATTTTATGTCAGATTAAGACCAAAATAATAATAACAAATCGATAAATCATCTCGAGACATCCCGGTAACGTGTAGAATACACATTAGCATGATATCAGTCCATAACCTAGATAGGTACCAGACCTATTCTGGGTCCACCACACCAAAGCAATGTCTTCAAGCATTTGAAGCACGATCAATGAACATCTTCATCATCCTAAAATCCATGAAGAATCCCCACCAATACCAATTATGTATCTTATCATGATTCCTCAATGAAAGCTATGTCGGTAAAGCCTTAAACCAATGGCGGCAAGGGTTTACCAGAGTGTATGATAGCATCCAATTACCAAGCCAATACCAACTGACCAAAACATACTCATGGAAAATATAACACATAAAATCAAATATAATTCACTGATCCAAACATGTCAGAAGTGTCCAACAGATAGTCTCTTCTACCGGTAACACTAGATCTTCTACCGGTAACCAAAACTTGTCTGTCGGTAACCAACCATAATAGCTAGTGTTGACATCAATGACAAAACATCAATGCAACACATAATCAATTCATCCATAATGCCAACAACACTATTGAGTACAATAGCACTTATATAAAAATAAAATATATGGATACTTCATTGAAATATGTGAGGGTTTCACCTTCAAAAAGTTAACATGCCTTTTGGGTACCTAAGGGTGTTCTTTCTTTTGAATAAAAGTTACCTACATAGAAGACTATGCTATAGCATCAAAGGCTTGGCCACATTGGAGAAAAATGTCTAAGCACCCTAAAAAACAAAAACCTTGTTGAAAGATTTAAGAATTGTAATCGTGATTTTGATTTTTGTGAGCATTGCATTTATGGAAAACAAAACCGCATTCAATTTTTCTCTAGTTCTCATTAATCTTGTGGTGTGTTGGACCTTATCCATTCTAATGTATTTGGTCTTGTAGATGTTCCTTCTAATAGAAATTCCAAATATTATGTTTCAGTTATTGATTTTAGTAGAAGGACACGGGTATATTTTCTAAAGATTAAATTTGAAGTTTTCAGTCGATTTAAAGAATTTAAAGAAATGGTTGAATTGTAGACTGAAAAGAAAATAAAATATTTGAGGATAGCTAATGGTGGTGAATTTTTCTCTAGTGATTTTGATAGATTCTATAAAGACTATGGAATTAATAGACAAAAGACAACTCTGTATTATCCATAACAGAATGGAGCTATAGAGAGAATGATCAAGACACTAATGGAGAAAGCTAGGATTATGTTGAGTGATGCTAGTCTAGAACAAAAATTTTGGGCTAAAGTTCTTGCTACTACAAGTGCTACTTGATTAACATGTCTCCTACAATAGATATTCTTGATTAAATACCTATGGAGGAATGGTCAGGTCATAAGCCTTCATTCAAACATCTTAGAGTTTTTGGTTGTGAGGCATATGCATACGTGTCAAAGAAGAAGCGAACAAATTTGGAGAACACGATTGTGAAATGTATCTTCATTGGATATAGTTATGGTGTGAAATGATACAAGCTTTGGGACCCTATTGCATAGAAGGTAATACATAGTAGAAGTACTATTTTTAGAGAAATTAAGCCTCCTCCTATTACATTGCAATAAGAATAGACTAAACAAGAAGATGTGATTCAATTTCCATATATGCTTAAAAGAGTTGAATCAAGACCCCTAGATAGGCAATAATTTGAGGAGATCTCATCTAGCTCTGAATCTTTAGAAGAGGAGGGATAACCTCCAACTCAACTTGTTCAAAGGTCTAAAAGAAATAGAAAACTGCCAGAAAGGTATTTGCCTAATGATCGAAGATGTATTTTTTGTTTGAATTTTAATAAGGATGAACCCAGATCTATAGAAGAGGCATTCCATATGAATGATGCATAATCTTGGAAGATTCATATGGATGAAGAAATGGAAGCTTTGAAAAATAATAATTCATGGGATCTTGTGCCATTACCTAAAGGACGAAAACCTATTGGTTGCAAATGGGTGTTCAAGAAAAAGATTGGTTCATATGGAGGTATTCAGAAGTATAAATCAGGGTTGGTTGTGAAAGGCCACTCTTAGGTTGAGGGTGTTGATTATGGTGAGATATTTTCTCCTATTACAAAAATGACATCTATTAGGTTTTTGCTTTCTATTGCTACTACTTATGATTTTGAGGTTTAGCAAATGGATGTGAAAATGACTTTCCTTCATGGTGATTTGGAGGACGATATTTATTTGACACAGCTAGAGAACTATGTGGTATAAGCTAAAAGTAATTTGGTTTGTAAATTAAAGAAATATTTGTATGGCCTCAAACAGAGTCTTAGGATGTGATACCATAAATTTGATACATATCTGTTAAGCATGAGATTTGATCGTTCTAAATCAGATCATTGTGTTTATTATAAATTTGATGGTGATCATTTCTAGTACATTGCATTATATCTTGATGATATGTTATTCATTGGTAAAGGAAGATGTATCGTTTGAGAACTAAAGTCTCAATTTGTCATACTAAGTTTGAGATGAAAGATCTTGGTGCAATGAAATTCATTCTTGGGATGGAAATTAGAAGAGATAGAGTGAACAAAATTCTTTGGCTAATACAGAGCAAGTATGTGAATTCAGTTTAACAAAGGTTCAACATATAGGATTCTAGACCATTATGTGTTCCCTTTCAATTGGAAAAAAGTTATCTATTTCATATTAAACTACATCCCCGTCAGAGATGGAAGACATGAGAAGAGTTCTTTACCTAAGTGTAGTTGGAAGTTTGATGTAGGCTATGGTCTACACTAGACAAGATATTTCCCAAGCAATGGGAGTTCTTTCCAAATATATGTCTAATTGTGGTAGAGTCCTTTAGGATTTGTTAAGTGATTTTCATCTCATCAATTGTGGCAAAGATTTGCTCACTTACACTCACAAGTGGTTGCCAAGATATCAAGGTTATGGTCTTATGGAAGGTGGTTGGCAAAATATTAATAATAATTCAGAAGTACTTTATTAATATTGAGTTTTAAAATATTTATGAGAGAAGTTAGTGCTTGAAAAAATCAGTACCAAGTTCTTGAAAATTGGAAAGTCTATTGAACTTGAGAGCTTCTAGATTTGGTTGTGTATGTTTTTTTCCATCAATGTTTCAAATTGTTAATCTAAAATTCATATGATAAATAATAAAAATGGACAAGAAATAATTAGGGACCAATAACCAAAAAAAAAGAAATAGAAAAAAAGAAGGCAAAGAAGGGATGAATATAATATAAATATTCATAAAATTTAGAAGAATAGGCTTTCCATAAATAAAAAATTGGAAAGTTTTTTACAATCACATAATTTTCATAAAAAAATTAGAAGTATTTAATAATCACGTGGTCTTATGGGTTTTGAAGGGATGATTAATAGTAGAAATATAACTAAAATATTTTAAGAAATACATGTTCTATTTTAGAGTATGACTATTGATGGTCTATTAACTTGATCACAACTCCTCTCAAATTGGCGGTACTACAATTATATTTAATGCATCTCAATATTATAAAAGCAAAGTAGATAGCCTTGTTTGGAGGGTGAATGCAGTGGTGACAAGAAGGTTGTGCATAACTCAACCTAAATTTAAAGTTAGGTTACTCTTTCTATTGCACCTAATATGTCTCACATGAAAATATGAGAGAATATAATTAGGTGGAAGAGTAAAGCTATGACCCACTTTTTTGGTCTATGTGGAACATAAAAATTAATAATTTTAACCACATTTTATATGTGATAAGATAAATAATTTTTGGCAGGCACATCCTTTGGGACTACATGGCCAATGGGAAGATTGGACCCCATGACCTCGTGCTTACCACAAGAAGCTCTCACTAATCAAGTAAGGCCCCCAACCCATATAACATGTTGAGCATTGAATTTAAATCAGTAAGATTTCATGGTTTTAATTGGAGCCACAGAAGTTTCCTAAAAAGAGGGCATCACTTGGGCACATTGAAAGAAAGCACTAAGTAAAGACTTTCAGTAGAATGCAATTGAAAGGCATCAAAGAAGCTTCAAACAAATGCACTTGCAGGCATAATACCGAACTCTATGACCTTTTCCAACACCTACCTCCCTGTGGTATGGGTAAAGCCTTATGAAAGTTTCAAATAAATGCAAGTGGAATGTGGAATAGCACTATAGAAAAGACTATTAAAACTTTCAAGCAATGCAAACGCAGGCATAAAGGCCTTTATCCCACATTGGTAGTGGGGAGGAAATTTTTAGTATTTAAATACAAAGCCACATATATCTTTAGTGTCTAAAGCTTAAAGACTTTTGACAAGAAGCAGCTAAGCGCCCAGTGGACCCCAAGCATGTGCACACATTTCGAGATGCCCAAATTTTGCAGTAAAAAATGAGATAAAGAGCGATCAGATCTGACGGTCGGGTGGATGATCCAACAGTGGTTGCTGATCCGCAATGGGAAGATGCTCGTTGGTTACTCATCATGGATCAGCAACAAAGCACGTGCAGTAAAGAATGAGATAAAGAGTGAGTAGATCTGACAGTCAGAAGATGATCCAACGGTGGTCGATGATCTGCAATGGGAAGATGCTTGTTGGTTACTCATCGCGGATCAGTGACAAAGAAAAGCCAAGGTCCAGTGGTGGGTCCAGTGATGTTGAAGTGGCAGATGAGGTGGCACCCAAATGGACTCGCAAACCAATCCAGAGGTGACTCGAGGCAAGGCGCAGAGACAAAAAAAAGAGAGTTAATGAGCATGCAGATTGAAGATGATCAAACAGTGGTTGTTGATCCATAAGGGGAAGTTACGCGATGGTTACCCATCGCGTCCCAACGACTGAGTGGTGGGCCTGGCAGAAGGAAGCAACTTAGGTGTGTTAAAGAACTGGCAAGTCAAAGGAAGATCAACGGTGGTCATTGATACTCAATGGGAAACTGCTCGACAGTTATCCATCGTGACTCAGTGACAAGGTGGGCTCCGGTCAGGTGGCAGTGAGGCAGCAAGTTAGGTGGCGCCCAGGTAGATTTTGAGCGAACCAGGAAGTGCCATGTGGTGGAGCTCAGTCCAAAAAACTACAAAGCACGAGGATTGCTAGCACAGGAAGAGTGTTATTATTTTGAAGACTGAAGATTAAAGTGATTAAAATTAAATATTTTAACCGTGGCTAATTAAATGTAAAGTTGCACTGAACAAAGTGAAGGGTCATAACCCTAAAAAATATAACGTATATGTGTGAAATCAGGGAGATAAAAAGATATATAATATAGACTCTGGATAATATTGTACTATTTTGAACCTTTTAATACAATCAGTTGTTTTGCTTTGCATATGTGTTGTGAGTTATTTCATTTTCTGAAGGCAGTTGTTTGTGATATTATCTCTGAGAAGATAAGGTTACTTGTATTCTTGCAGTGAAGTTTATGTTCTTATCTTATAAATCCGAATCAAAAGATCTACTAGTGAATTGTCATTGTTCCTTGTAGGTCTTTCTTGAGTGGTCCCTTAAGGTTAGGGTTAAATTCATTCAGGCTGTCTATAACATAAACATTTGACGGATCTCTTTTAAGAAATAGTAATTGACAGATTTACCAAAGGGGTAAGTTTAAGAATTGTCTCATAAATCATACATTAAGTCCTGGTGAAGTAATAGACTTTGTAGCCCAAACAAAAGGAAAGGCATTGATCATTCATGAACAACACTTTTTACCATATCAATTACCTTTACTTTAAAGCAATAGGAATAATTGAGTAGGATATATAGAATCAATTAGCTATAGTGTATACATATAAATTTCAAGCACAAAGATCGAATAACTTTCACAACAACAACCTTGGACTCATCTAAAATCCACCTATCCTGGGTACTTATTCCTTTCTGAGAGAGGGAACAATTTAGATCAAGATACTCAATCTGGTATAAAAAGCATTAGTTACCAAAAATGACTAGTGAATGGGTACACCTGCCTGGGTCTTGCAGAGCCTATAGTGAGGGGGTTAGTAACCAAATCGGTTCACTCTATAAGTTGGCCAAGTTAATCGGAAGGTTTGATCATAGGACTTGGCATTTCCTTAGAACCTATCCAATCTATTGATTTGAGATCCAACAGAACAAATGATTCTTAAGACTTAATGTGTGATTCTATTTTTTAAATAATTTCTATTTTTTTTATATTTGATAATAACTTGTTTCTTGTAATATATAATATTTTATTATCTATATCTTATTTAAAAATAAATCAATTTTTAATTTCTTAAATATAGATCAATAGCACTAATCTCTAGAGCAAGCCCCTAGAGCCTCGTATGCTAGATTGCATAAGTATTTGTTGAAGTTGGGATTCTATAAAGGTACTGCGAATAGTAATCTATACTTTAAGGTTGATAAAGATAACATTTTGATTGATTAAGTCTTTGTTGATGATATCATTTTTGGAGGAGATGATGATTTGAGTATGAAGTTTGCTAATGATATGTAAAAATAATTTGATGTCTATGATAGGTGAGATGAAATTCTTCTTAGGACTGCAAATTACACAGATTGACAAAGGAATTTTCATTTCTCAATCTAAGTATGTGAAGGAATTATTGAAGAAGTTTGGGCTAGATGATGCTAAACCTGTTGGAACTCCTATGGTGACTGGATGCAAGTTGTCTAAGAATGATGAATCTCAGAAAGTTAATCAGACTTTGTGCTAGATTTCAAGTTGATCCTAAAGAGACTCTGTTGGAATCTAATAACACTGAGAGGGGGGGGTGAATCAGTGTTATACCAGAATGATTAATTTTAGCCTTATTAAAACATGCATACACCAACCGGTATACCAGTACATACAGAATTGAAAGAAGTATAGCAACCACTGAGCCAAGCACATAAATGAGAACCATAACACATAGAATTATACATGGAAAACCTCAAAGAGGAAAAACCATGATGGGATTTGTGACCCACAATATCAATCCACTGGCCATATGAAGAGATATTACAAAATATGAGGGGCCTGTACTTGCAGGAAGTCTTACAGCCTATAGCACACTACTCAATCACAAAAGGAGCCTCACTGACTACATAAAAATATAGACTACAATCCAGAGAAGTGTGAACTGCTAAGAAAGCATCTTCTATTCCAGAATATAGTTCCGGTTTAAGCACTATTTGTTCCAGTTTGTAACCCTAAACCCTTTACTAGATTAACCCTTACATAAATAACCTCACATATATAGTCTCTCTGATATATTTTGCATAATATTACATTCACATATCCATAATCTCCTATTTTATGTCCATATCAAAATGATCTAATCCAACTCACCTATATAGCCTATACAATTTTCATGCCTTATGTCGGCTTACAAAGATATATACAATATCAAATTTACATGTTGGCCAGATAACATAAATATATAAATATTAAAAATAATTGTCGATGTCAGATCCAAGAGATGTCGGCCTCCAATACCAATAACCATATTCTAAACCATGTCAGCCTACATTGTCGGTAACCAAAGAAATCCTTTTGTAGTGTCGGTGCTAGTGCTGGTGTCGGTGTCGGTGTAGTGTCTGTGAAGTGTCTGCTAGTACACAACTGAACCAAAACATGAAGTCGAAACACAATACCATGTTTCCATGAATGATAACATAGTGAAACCAACCAATGAGTGTCAATTTCCAAAAGACTCATGTTACTATTGTGAAGAGGATTTTCAGATACTTGAAGGGGACTGTTGACTATGGTTTATGGTATTCAAAGAATGATGATTTCCTATTATGTGCCTATACTGATGTTGATTGGGTGGGTGATGTTGATGACTAGAAGAGCACTACCGATGGAGCTTTCTTTTTGGGAAAGAAGTTAGCTTCATGGTCCAATAAGAAGCAAGATGATGTATCTCTATCTACTGTTGAAGTTGAATACATTGGTGCTTCTAGCAACTATACTCAGGTAGTTTGGATGAAGAAAATGTTGAATGATATTAGAATTATTTATGATGAGCCTACTATTGTTTACTATGATAATTCAAGTGTTATCAATATTTACAAGAATCTGGTACTGCATTCTTAAACAAAGCATGTATCAATAAAGTATCATTTCTTGAGGGAGAAAGTCAGTGATGAAGAAGTCAAATTGGAATATGTATCTTCAAAGGACCAGATTGCCAATATTTTCACTAAACCTTTTCCTACAGATACATATGTCTATTTGAGAGACAAGATAGGGGTCTTTGCCCCTCTTCATGAGAACTAGATACATGGAGTTGCATCAATCTGGTGGATTTCAGAGCCTTGTCTTCTTATCCAAGTTGATGGGTTGGTACTGCTACTCAGTTGGAGTAGTCAATGTGTCATTCAGATGATCAGTTGTGATTTTATCCTAAGGGGAAGAGATTGTCCTTCTTAGAGGATGAGTTTTGGAGAGAGGTGCATGATTTGTATTCTGTCTTTGGCATTGTTGTCAAAGGGGGAGAGAAGCATGTGAAAAACTACTTTATCTTTGGAGCTTTATATGCATGATCTTAGGGGGAGCTGGTTGGAGATTGTTGGAGTTGATTCATTCCTTTTCATTGATTATTTTTCACATTCATATGTTATCATCAATGCCAAAGGGGGAGATTGTTGGATACTATTGCTACTAGGATATGTTGTTGTCATTGATGTCAACATATTTCTATGTTTGGTGTTCTAGTGATTGCATTGAGTTGATCTAGTTGGCTTATCTATTTGGGATGTTGAATCAACTAGAGATGCCTCATTCCTTTATTGATTCTATGATGCTATGTGGTGATTTGGTTGAGTTCTGGATTCTGGTATGAAGATTGTTCTTATGCGTTCAATGTTGCAGTGTTCTGATATTTGATATGTTGTGCTCTAGTATGATCATATCTTTGGTTGCAGATTTGGGAGAGTGTTTTGGATTATCATGTGTATCTACATTTTAGATGATTCGTGATTTGGTGCTCTGCAAGTTATCTTTCTAGTCTAAATTGTTGCTAATAAGTGTACTTGAGTGTTAACATGTTGATTGATGAAGATTTGATTACATGGTGTTGGTGTAGCTATTGGAGATGGTTCTAATGTGCTTTTGGTGTTTCTTGATCATGTTATATATTTTATGGTGGTTTGTATCAATCCTTGTGTGTAGTATTGGTGATTTTATTGATCTAGGGATATTCTTTGTGTTATGCGGTATTTTTGGTGGTGTAGCATGTTGTGGTTGATCTTGGTGAGATTTTTGGTGATGATGCGAGTTTGGAGATTTGATTTAGGTCCATGCTATGTCATCTATGGAATTTTATTGGTCCGGTGATTGATTTATGTATCATGTGATGTAATTTTGTAATTAAGGGTTTAGGGTTTCACCGAACTTGTAGTCAAGGTTGATGGATTGTATAAATAAGTGTTATATTCATGTAATTGGGTGTCGATGTTGTGTCTACATTATCCAAGAGTGGTGTATGTGTGGGTAAGTAAATTTATTCTTCTGTATGGTGTGTTGAGCAAATATTGTTGCAAAGCAGACAAATATGCTTAACGAGAACTTTCATCAGGCATTACAAGATGTTATCTTTGCAGTTCATGTAATCCAAATTGTAATCTGAACACTATTGTAAGGTATTGAACCTTCCCTGAGGTTTGGAGCCTTCTAGGTCATTGTATTTTGAGTAGTGAGCTCTAGACAGTATGCTTGAATGCATGTGCATTCCCCATTGTAATATTTACACATACTATTGTAGAGTATCATCTTATTGTGGGTAGATTCTGATGAATAATGATGAATAGTAAATACCCAATAAGAACTAAGAGGGGGGGTGAATCAGTACGGACAAAAATTTCTCTGACAACTTAAACTACAAAGATTGCACTAACTGGCAAACAACATCACCAACCTAAACCAAGACAATACTGGTAAAACACAGTAAGACTATAAAAGACATAAACCGGTAACACTTAGAACTTCTCAAAACCTAATATCTCATATCAACTTCACCCATATGATTAAGCAAGTAATACATCAAAAATATAATGACCATTAGATCAGCATGAATTACCGCTTAACAGAAAACACTAAATCATCACATGAAAAAACATCACACATAACACACTGATTTTTCACGTGGAAACCTAACTAGGAAAAACCATAGTGGGGATGAATACCCACAAGTTTTTCTTGAACTCTTCTGAAGTCCAATTTGTTAGGAGCCCAGTTCAGTTAAAGACTTTACAACAGGTTCTGCTAGGAACTGATCCTGCTAGGGATCACCCAGTTAAGGGATGGCTAAATACCCGGTTAGAGGTTAAAACCTTGTTAAAGGTTACCTCGCAAGAGGATTTGAAGAACTCATTGATTTTTAGTCACCCTGTTAAAGGATTTACAAAAAGCTTGTTAAAGCTACTCGGTAAAGGGATTTTCCAACTGCTGAAATGGTTTAGAAGTCAATAGGTAATACACTGATCTAATAACAGCACTCAATGCCAAGGCAGATCCACTTCAGTTCCTTTACATCTGCAATCACACTCTACTGATCTCTACTCACTTCTCTGGTCTGGCAAGAATCACCTCACATACATTCATTTGCCAACAACTTCAAATAAAAATCATCATCGACCTTATAGACAACAATTAGGTTGGTGGCCAAAACCTAAAACCCTAAGCATCTAGGTTAACAATACAGTCGGTCCAATCCTAACCGTTTACTCACATTACATAGGGTAAAACAATCTTGAACAAATCTCAAGATGTTTTGCATCGTCCGTTCTTCACTGCTTCTGGAAGTTGATAACCCATCACATGCTCTCTATCATTTACTAAGATTTTGTACATTATCAAGGTAGATAGAATCAATATTCTCATTCAAGATCCTCAAGGAAATCCTTCACGCACACAAGGATGACATGGAAATGTGATCTAATCTTCATTTCAAGGCTAACTCATCACAGGATGTCATCGATTGAATCACACAGACTTGGAATGTATCAGCCAAAAACCCTAAAGCTAAGACTACCAATCGGTAGTCATATCAAATGAAACCCCGATACAAAATTTTCATATACCGATTCACTTGCCAGTTTACTTACTTCAACATACCAGTTCACACTTCATCATATCGGTTCACACTTCAGCATATTGACATTAATGACGACATACATTATCATCATGTCATCAAACTCTGTACATATGCCAACAATCTCCCCCATTGGAATTGATGGCAATACACAAAGATATCTCTACATCTTCTTCCATATTATATGTCTTCAATACTATAGATATCTTCTCTACTTCACATCTTCTCCCCCTTTGACAACAATGCCAAAGTGGAGGCACAAGCTTCCATGTTCCACAATGTTGCTCCCCCTGAGGATTAGCATCCTTCAACACATCAATCTTGAAAATATTTGACAATCCAATACCTGACTGATGTGGAGTACATACCTTTAGTTCACCTCTTAAATAGGTAAATGTAGCCTTCGGTAGAGGCTTGGTGAATATATCTACTAACTGCTCCTTACTAGTTCCAGTACAACCTCTTTGTTCTAAACTTTCTCCCTCAAGAAATGATACTTGAGCTCGAAGTGCTTGGTTCTATCATGCAATACCAAATTCTTGGAAATATTAATTGCACTTGTTTTATCACAAAATATACTCACCGGTTCAAATACAGGGACTTTGAAACCACTAAATACATGCTTCATCCAAATTGTCTGAGTACAGTTTATAAATGCTGCTACATATTCTGCTTATGTTGTGGACTAAGAGATACAACTCTGCTTCTTGCTCATCCATGAGACTAGTCTACCACCAAGAAAGAATGCACCATCAGTTGTGCTCTTCCGATCGTCCACATTACCAGCCCAACTGACATCGGTAAACACTTTGAGATTGAAATCATTATTGTATGGATACCATAATCCATAATCTATAGTTCCCTTCAAATATCTAAGAATTTGCTTGACTGCTACCAAGTGGGATTCTCTTGGAATTTTCTGAAAACGTGCAGCAATGCCCACTGCATGTGCAATGTCTGGTCTGTTGTGTACTACATAGTACAACTTACCAATCATTGACCGGTATTCCTTCTCATTCACCAACACTGAATCATCTTATTTTGACAATTTACAACCGATCATCATCGGTGTACCAACCGGTTTGTTGTCTTCCATGCCAAAGGTCTTCAACACCTCTTTGACATACTTGGACTGAGTGATAAAGATACCATCTTTCATTTGTTGAATCTTTCATCCAATGAAGAACTTAATCTCTCTGATTAGTGACATCTTGAATTCCTTCTTCATTTCATCTGCAAACGCATGGCTCATCTTATCATCTCCACCAAAAATTGTGTCATCAACAAACACTTCATAGATCAAAATCTGATCTCCTTCTGACTTCAGATAGATATTGCTATCTTCACTTATTATTTCAAATCCAATCTTCACAAGATGGGAGTGTAAACGTTCATACCATCCTCTAGGTGCTTGCTTCAATCCATACAAGGCTTTATGTAGCCTACACACCATATCACTGTCTTCTGATAGGGAGAACCCATCTAGTTGCTCTATATACACTTCTTCTTCAAGTATTCCATTCAAGAATACAGATTTTACATCCATCTGATACACTTTGAATCCCTTGAAGGCTGCATATGCAAGTATCATTCGAAATCCTTCCAATCTAGCTACTAGAGAAAAGGTTTCTCCATAGTCTTCTCCTTCTTCTTGAGCATATCCCTTACATACCAATCTTGCTTTGTTTCTTGCCACTGTGCCATCTTCATTCAGCTTGTTTCTAAAAACCCATTTGGTGCCAATAACATTTTTGTGCTCGGATCTGGCTACCAAAGACCATGTACCATTCTTGTCTATCTGGTCAAGTTCCTCTTCCATAGCCTTAATATAGTCTTCATCTTTGTGTGCCTCTTTAAATGTTTTGGGCTCAAATTCAAACATCATGCAAGAATTCTCTCTGACCTTTCTTCTTGTAAGTATTCTTGCATCCTTATCCCCTATGATTTTCTTTGGATCATGATGCAACTTTACATACCTAGGAATGATCTTAGCTAATTCCTCTTGCTTTTCCTCTTCATCCTCATCTTCATCTTCATCTACATCTATTGCAACATCTACTAGTGTATGAGAACTATTGCTTGTACTTGGTTGTTTTGCAACCGATTCCCAGAAGGTTACACCCAGTTCATCTACCGCTCACTCACTACCGGTTTCCTTAGGTTTCTCAAAGGTTTCATCAACTCTAACATTGATACTTTCAACAATTCTCTTAGTCCTATTGTTAAAACACTTGAGAGCTTAACTCTTGGTGGAATACCCTAAGAATATTCCCTCATCACATTTTGCATTAAACTTGCTCTGGTGTTCACTTATCTTGATATAACACTTCCTACCAAATACTCTAAAGTAGCTTACTATTGGAGTCTTACCGGTCCAATACTCATAAGGAGTTTTATCCTTACCTTTCTTGATGAATACCCAGTTCATAGTGTACACTGAAGTTATCACTACTTCTCTCTTAAAAGTGTGAGCAACCTTCCCTTGAATCAGCATCGTTCTAGCTGCTTCAACTACAGTCCGATTGTTCCTTTCTGCAAGGTCATTCTGTTGTGGAGTCCGGGGGGCAGATAGTTTCCTCTTGATGTCATTCTCTTCACAGTACTTATTGAATTCACCAGAAGTGAACTCAACTCCTTGGTCGATTCTAAGGCATTTAATCCTCTTACCGCTTTCATTTTCAACTAGTGCTCTGAAGGCTTTAAACTTTCCAAAAGATTCAGACATGTCTTTCAAGAATGTGACCCATATCATTCTTGAGCAATCATCAATAAGAATCATAAAGTACCTATCTCCCTGAACACTCCTAGTTATCATAGGACCACACAAATCAGTATGCACAAGATCAATTAAATTATCTGTTGTGAAATATTTACCTTTGAAGGTTGAGGAAGACATTTTCCCCAGTTGACATTCTCTACACAAAGGATTCTCTTGTTTGTTTAGCACAAGCAATCCTCTAACTACCTTGATCTTACTAGCCTTCACAATATTATCAAAATTTACATGGCAAAGTCTCCTATGCCATATCCAACTGTCATCAAACTTAGCCATTAGACATTGACTGATATTTGTATTTAACTAGAATAAGTTACCTCTAATCTGCATACTGATGGCCATCAGTTCACCACTCTTTCCTTTTATTTTGCACACTCCACCTTTGAATTCCAAAGTGAGTCTTTTATCATTCAACTGGGCAACACTCAAAAGGTTATGCCTGAGACCTTCTACCTAATACACATTATCAGCACTACTTTTTCCATTTTGAGATATGGACCCTTTTCCTTTTACCATAGATGGTGCATCATTACCAAATCCGACTACACCTCCATCGTACTCTTCCAGAGACAAAAAAATTTTCCGGTCACCAGTCATGTGGTGAGAACATCCACTATCAATAATCCACTCATTAGAATTATCAAAGAGGGAGACAAGAGCCTTCTTGTCTGACACATCTTCCTTAATGGCTACAAACACTATGTATTCACTTTCTTCATCTTCTGATTCATCATTAGTGACACCTTCATCGACTGCAACAAGACTGTTTCTCCTATTTCCTCCTTTGAAATTTTTAAACTTCTCTGGTTTGTCCTTATTATCACTATTAAGACAGTTGACAACAATGTGTCCTATCCTATTACAAGAAAAACATTTCAAAGGGAGCTTACCTCTTTATTTTCCAGTTCCCTTAGGAAGTCTCTTGGCAAGAAGAGCTTCAAACACCATCAGGATCTCCTCATCATCCATATCTCTACTTTGTCTAGGTTCATAGCTGGTACCAACTTCTTTTCCCTTTCTAGATAGTGCAACAGATGCTCTAAAGGTTGATTCGGTCTTTTGAACACTGCCATCATAACTATTTAGCTCATATGCAGTCAACTTAGCAATGATGGAGTCTAGGGATACCTTTTTCTTGTCAATAGATCTCAACTCCTGAATAGTGGCAACCCTTATTGCATAGACCAGTAACAAGGATCTCAAAACTTTACTAACAATGGTGGGATCATCCATTGTACCTCTTGCACTCTTGATGTCTCCAACAACAGTTTTAATTCTTATTCCATATTGTTGAATGGTCTCTCCTTCAACCATCTGCATGTCTTCAAATTTTCCCCTAAGGCTCTCTTCCTTAGCTTACCTCACATGCTCATCACTGCCATAGATAGTCTCTAGAGTATCCCATACATCGTTGGGATTGTCTTTATCCTGAACATCTATAAACTCAATATCAGATAGACTGCTGATAAGAGCTTCCATGACTTGCCCATTCTCCTAAATCTCTCTTCTTTGATCATCAGTGAGAGTACTGGTAGGGACAACATAAGTATTCTCAACATAGTTCCAGTGTTGATCACCCATGCTTTTAATGTAGATCTTCATTATGTCCCTCCATATCTTAAAGTTATCTCTATTGAATTTAGGACCTTCCCTCTTCATCATTAGAATAGGATCTTTTCCTCAAGCGGTTAAGCTTATAGCACCGAGGACCTCGAGGATTCTCTGATACCAATTGATGAATAATGATGAACAATAAATACCCAACGGGTACTAAGAGGGGGGGTGAATCAGTATGGACAAAAATTTCTCTGACAACTTAAACTGCAAAGACTACACTAACTGGCAAACAACATCACCAACCTAAACCAAAACAATACTGGTAAAACATAGTAAGACTATAAAAGACATAAAGCGATAACACTTAGAACTTCTCAAAACCTAGTATCTCATCTCAACTTCACCCATATGCTTAAGAAAGTAATACATTAGAAATACAATGACCATTAGATCAGCATGCATTACTGCTTAACAAAAAACACTAAATCATCACATGAAAAAGCATCACACATAACACACTGATTTTTCATGTGGAAACCCAACTGGGAAAAATCACAGTGGGGATGAATACCCACAAGTTGTTCTTGAATTCTTCTGAAGTCTTCTCTGTTAGGATCCTAGTCTGGTTAAAGACTTTACAATAGGTTCTGCTAGGAACCGATCCTGCTAGGGATCACCCGGTTAAGGGATGGGTTAATACCTAGTTAGAGGTTAAAACCTTGTTAAAGGTTACCTCGCAAGAGGATTTGAAGAACTCAATGATTTTGAGTCACCCTGTTAAAGGATTTACAAAAATCTTGTTAAAGCTACTCGGTAAAGGGATTTCCAACTGCTGAAATGGTTTAGAATTCAATAGGTAATACACTGATCTAATAACAACACTCAATGCCAAGGCAGATCAACTTCAGTTCCTTTACATCTGCAATCACACTCTACTGATCTCTACTCACTTCTCCGATCTGGCAAGAATCACCTCACATGCATTCATTTGCCAACAACTTCACATGAAAATCATCATCGACATTATAGACAACAATTAGGTTGGTGGCCAAAACCTAAAACCCTAAGCATCTAGGTTAACAATACAGTCGGTCCAATCCTGACCGTTTACTCACATTACATAGGGTAAAACAATCTTGAACAAATCTCAAGACGTTTTGCATCATTTGTTCTTCACCGCTTCTGGAAGTTGATAACCCATCACACGCTCTCCACTATTTACTAAGATTTTGCACATTCCCGAGGTAGATAGAATCAATCTTCTCATACAAGATCCTCAAGGAAATCCTTCGTGCGCATAAGGCTGACATGACAACGTGATCTAATCTTCATTTCAAGGCTAACTCATTATAGGATGTCGTCGGTCGAATCGCACAGACTTGGAATGCATCAACCGGAAACCCTGAAGCTGAGACTACCAACTGGTAGTCATATCAAATGAAACCGTGATACAAACTTTGCATATACTGGTTCACTTGCCAATTTACTTACTTCAACATACCGGTTCACACTTCATCATACCAATTCACACTTTAGCATATTGACATCAATGACAACATACATTATCATCATGTCATCAAACTCTGCACATATGCCAACAGTTCTCATCGTGGTTTTTCCCTTAACCGAGTTTTCCACGTCAAAAATCTTGGTGTTATGTTTGTTATTGTTATTGTCTTTATCTTTATCTTTATCTTTATCTTTATCGTTGTTGCCAACAGGATTGCACCTTGAATGCTAAGTTTGAAACTCAATAATCCTATGAAATATGAAAACACCTTCGAGCCTATGGGTTGTTGAAAGTGGAGGCAAATCTCCAAATCAAGCTAGTTCTTCTGATGAATACCTCCAAAAAACTAACTTTCTTGATGGGAAAAAGGATAGAAGGATTGTTTGAAACTGGAAATATTATCCTAGGAGGTGATGCAACAAATATTTAAGAAGCCTAATCAGTTGTACTAACTCACAATGTATTCCAATAAAAGAAATATTGTTCATCAGAAACTCAACTAATCATGCAATACATCCGTATTTCAAAAGAAAGGGGTTGGTTTCAGAGCTTTGCTTGAAGGAAAACAAACTATTTTCTCAATTTCAAACTACCAAGATCAGCTTAACACAATCTATGACCTGTATTAACTATGCATCTTCTTGAATTAATACTACTTGAAAGAGACAAAATCAAAGGATTCTAAGCATGAATCATAGAAATATCATGCAATAATTCACTCATTACAACCCATGAAGTATTAAGAAGGAAAAGTGTTTCTTTTATTGAAAATAAAGGAATTGCATATAACTAAGAATGCTCAAATGAGCTACAATGTTTTTCTAAAGCCTAAAAGAGCATGGACATCTACAATGCAAGCTGAAGAAAGAAAAGAGCTAATTGAGAAAGAGGAGAAGAAGAAGACTTATAGAAGAGGAAGTTGGAGCCTGACTGATAGATATTGATAGACTTATAAAGCACTGAGAGGGGGGGTGAATCAGTGATAACAAAAAGAATAACACTTTAAACCCAGACCGGTAAAAAAAATTAACCAATTTAAGTAAGACTTTGCATGCAATCCAAAGTGTTATAAAAGCATTCACAACAAGTAAAACATTCACCATAACATAAGTCTTTATGCGTGGAAAACCCAACTGGGAAAAACCACGGTGAGATGGGACTCACAAGTTAACTATCTGCAAAAATAGGTAACTGACCGATTAAGGTCTACAAAGTGCTCTGTCAGGAGAGAATCCTATTCAAGATCCCAAAGCCCTATTAGGAGTTATACCTGGTTAAAGGTAACCTCAGTGGAGGATTTAGATCCAAGTTAATGAATCATCTTGTTAGAGGATTTCTACAATGAAGCTTGTTAGAGCTTACCCGGATAGGGGATTTAACTATTGTAGTGATTAGAAAACAACAGGTGGTATGATCTAGAAATAGCACATCTTGCTTGTATAGATCCTTTTATGCTTACTCAATACTTCATCACCAACATACTCCGCAACTCCTTCAATAAATCGCATCATCTCTAACTCCTAACATCACTTGTAACTTACATATATAAACAACTCATCACAATGTCTTTTTATAGACACTAGATTTCCTGTCGGCTCAAGAACCTCAACACAATTTCCTAGGTTTGCTGAATCTGGACAACCTTCCATAACACATCACAAATAATTTCCAAAAATGTCGTTTAAAGATAACTCATCACGACCGGTGGTAATTCATCACACAATCAATGAAACCAGTTGGAACACCAATACCGGTTGAGTGTTAACCGCTTCCAACTCATAGACCAATTGTCTCCATATGCCTCCTTGTCACTCTTCGATGTAACTCAAAACTAGTGTCAGTGGAATTGACCAAAACTAATTTTATTTACTTTATATACCGGTTGTCTACATATACCGGCTAGACAACTCTATACTTATGATATTGGTTTGCAATATGAAGACTTAGGAGTAGTACCGGTTTGACTTAACTAAGATGACTATGACAATATGAACATATATGTGTGTGTATATGTGCCATCAATGACAACACATAAAGTCATCCAATACAAAAATCATCATCAAGCCAACAATATCCCCCTTTGGCATTGATGGCAACACTTATAAAAAATTTACAACTAAGTGTGCTTACAAAAATGCACAGACTCCCCCTTAATAGTACATACAAAATTTACATATCACATACACATTTCCACTCCCCCTTTGACAATAATGCCAAATTGAAAAGTAAAATACATATATATTACATTCAAATTTGCATCAAAAACTACCTATACATAAATATAAGAGTTTTTCAAGGTGTGAACAATGCAATTCTTAAGAAAATGTCACTGAAATGAATCTTCATCTGTGAAAAATCATTATCCCATGTTTCTAACAATATTTCAGTGATCTCAACATTTGTCATAATTTGTGCAGAAAATTCTTCCATTGCAGCCACTATGCTCATCTCTGGGGTAGCCAAAACCACTTCAAAATCCTTGTATGCCCTCTCTAGGATTTCAACTTTTGGAATCAACTAGTTCTTTAGTTCTTTCAAGGACCTGATTCACTTGACCTATTTAAAATCATAAACATCTAACAGATGTTTCAAAGCATCAACTGATTTGCCAAAATCTAAAGTTGAATCCTATATTGGTATATAAGCATTACTTATCCTCTCCAATTCATTTTTTGTATCTTCTCGCCTCTTCTTCAAATCAAAATAGAAAAATGAAACTTTAGATGTATTGGCCAAAAGTTTACCTCTAGTTTCAATAGTAGTTCTCAAAAGATTTTTATTCACAGATAAAGCAATCTTGTCTTTATCAATATCTAACATTAGTTGCTCTCCCCTTTTCTTCCTATAACCTTTTTCAGATAACGCATGTGCTACCTCTTCAAATGATTTCAGTTGGTTAGTAGCATCAGCAACCAACTGTCCAAGTTTTCCAATAGGCGTAGACAAATTACCAATGTCAATCTCTGGTAGGAGACCTAACAAAATGTCAACAACAGTCTGAATAGTTTATGCTTCTTTTCTCTGCTCTTTCTATTAGACAGTTCAACTAATCGAAAGACAATTGAGAGGGGGGTGAATTAGTTGTCACAGATTACCAAAACTATTCACAATTTAAAATTGAATACTAGAACCTGAAACATTAATACTGTAATAATAGTTAAACCAATTAAGCAAAAACAATAATCACAGAATAAATACCATCCACATTACACCAAGATTTATACGTGGAAAACTTGATAAAGGGAAAAACCACGGTGGGAAGCCTACCGACAATCAGATAATACTTCTACAATAAGTATGTGAATTACAATTGAGGGGCCTACACTTGTAGGAAGGCGAACAACCTAGAGCGCACTACTCATCATAAAAGGAGCCTCACTAACTACATAGAAATCTAGACTACAATCCGGAGAAGTGTTGAACTGCAAAAGATAGCATCTCCTATGCCTGAGTACAATTTCGGTTAAGCTCAATACCAGAGGACTAAATACTCTTACATACACCCAATTAAATCCCTAATGATTGACCAAATCCTCTGGTTGAATGATATTACATTATTCGCACATTACATTCCTTGACCATGACCTCTAACCATAACCATGATGATCTACAATGAGATCTTACATCTATATATACAAACCCTCGACCATAAACAATTAGGTTAGCTACTAGATATTAAACCAATTACATAATTATAAACCATGTCAGCCTTAGATCAAACAAATAATATCCAACACATAAGATATCTCAAGAATACATCGAGAGGTCCAATCCACACGTTACATTAAAGTCGGTCCATAACCTAGATAAACCGGGGCCCAGTATAGGTCCACACGCTACATCAATGATCTTCATCTACCAAGTCTCGAACATGATCACCAACAGCATCCTGAAACTCCACCAGAAGATGCACCAACACCACTTATGCAATTCATCAAAAGTTATGCCGATGAAACCCTCATCGGAACCAGAAGCCAAGCTTCCAAGCAAACAAGATAGCATCTGATCACGAGACCAAAACCAATAGACCAATTATGAGAATGAGTATCATGAACAAGCCAATTCCATCACCAAACTATACCGGAGCCTACAGGATCATGCCAGATCCAAATCAACCAGAAACCATTCAATATACCGAGACCAGATGAATGTCGGTAAAGTATCCAAACAACTAGTGTTGGCATCAATGACAAAACATCAAAGCAACACATAATCAATTCCACCAAATGTCCAACAATCTCCCCCTTCAGCATTGATGGTAACACTAGATGTGAAAAATATCTAAGTACCAAGAAATGCCAAACAAGTCTCCCCCAATGGAAGACAACCAACAATCTCCCAAATACAGCTCTGAATGTCAATATCTCTCCCTTTACTCTTTTTTTCATATTTCTCCCCCTATGACTTTTTCTTTTCTTCCTTTGTCTTTTTCACATCAATATCTCTCCCCCTTTGACATCAATGCAAGAAATTTGACAAAACTATCAAAGCAAAAACATAAACTACTGAATCACAAAGCTGACTACTCCCCCTGAGCAATAGCATCCCACATCAGTGCCGAAATGAATAGTATTTTTGATAATGCATGTCGAACTGATGCCAAACCGCGTCAATCAAGTCTCTACCAGAGGGGCAGAAACTCTCAATCTATCTCTCAAGTACCCAAATGATTCCTTGGTCAAAGGTTTAGTGAGAATATCTGCAATCTGCTCTTTAGTGTTCACATAAAATAGTATAACTTCATTTGCTTCCACCTTTTCCTTCAAAAAGTTATACTTAATAGATGTGTGCTTTGTTTTAGAATAAAATACCAGATTCTTTGATAAGTCAATAGCAACAGAGTTATCACAGTGAATAACTATCGGTGCATCACAATCCACCTTTATATCCTTCAACATTTGTTTCATCCATAAAACTTGTGTACAGTTAGTAGCAGCAACAACATACTCAACTTCAGCAATAGATAAAGAAGTACATGATTGTTCCTTATTGACCCATGAAACCAACTTCTTTTTGAGAAAGAAAGCTCCACCGAAAGTTCTTTTCCAATCATCAACATCTCCAGCCCAATCAGCATCTGTATATGCGCATAAAGTAAAGTTATCATTCTTAGGGTACCAGAAGCCATATTTTGATGTACCTTGCAAGTATCTAAAAATCCTTTTCACCGCCATCTCATGATTTTCTCTAGGATCATTCTGAAATCTTGAAACAATACAAACAACATTCATTATGTCAGGCCTAGTCTGAGTCAAATAAAGCAAACCTCCAATCATAGATTTGTATCTTGTAGGATTTATCTGTGCAGAAATATCTTTTCTTGTCAATTTCTCACTTGAAACCATAGGAGTACTTACCGGTTTAGAATCTCCCATACCAATTTTCTTCAACAATTCCTTAGCATATTTAGTTTGATAGATGAAAATACCTTTGTCATTCTGAGTAATCTACAAAAAATTCATTTCACCAATCATAGACATCTCAAATTCTTTCTCCATATTCTTAGAAAATTTTATGCATAACTTATCTTCACCTCCAAAAATAATGTCATCAACAAATACTTCAATAATCAGTATATCATCATCAGTGATCTTATAATATAAATTACTATCAGCACTGCCCTTAGTAAAACCAAGCTTCAAAAGATATTTATCCAACCTTGCATACCAAGTTCTAAGTGCTTGTTTCAATCCATATAAATATTTCCTTAACCTGCAAACCATATTTGTATCATCTGATAGTGAAAAACCATCAGGTTGCTCAATATAAAATTCCTCATCAAGATCCCCATTCAAAAATGCACATTTAACATTCATCTAATAAACCTTGTAGTTTTTATAAGCAACATAGGCAAGAAATGATCTTACAGCTTCAATCCTAGCTACAGGTGCAAAAGTTTCTCCATAATTAATTCCTTCCTTCTAAGAATATCCTTTACAAACCAATCTAGCCTTATTCCTTATAACTTTACCATCCTCATTCAATTTATTCCTAAAAACCCATTTAGTTCCAATAACATTTTTATTTTTTAGGTCACGGAACCAAGGTCCATGTGTTATTTTTCTCAATCTAATATAATTCTTCTTCCATATCTTTCAACCAATGTTCATCTTTACATGCCTCAATTACTGATACCGGTTCAACTTATGAAATTAAACATACCTCATTAGTTTCCAGTATTCTTCTTGTCATCACTCCATTGCTCTTATCCCCAATGATCTGATCTTCTGAATGATTCAATCTCACATACCTAGAAGTCTTCTCACTTTCTATTCCTCTTCCCTGCTCCTTAGTTACTATATAATTTTTTGATATTTTCAGAGTAACTGGTTCAACATTATGTTCTGGTAAAGGTACTACTGGTTCAGATATAATCATTTCTACTGTCAGTTCCTTCTCATAAACTCTGATTTAACTTATGTTCATCTCATCTACTTTGACATTAGCACTCTCCATAATTCTCTGTAATCATTTTTTATAACATCTATATGCTTTTCTTTCATTATAATAGCCAAGAAATATGCCTTCATCACAGCTAAGATCAAATTTTCCAATGATATCATCTCTCTTGATATAACATTTACTACCAAAAATTCTAAAACACTTAACTGTAGGTGTATTGCAAAACCATAATTCAAAAGGTGTCTTATCAGTTTCTCCTTTGATATGTACTCTTTTGAATGTATAAACCATTGTGCTCACTACTTCTCTCCAATAGATATGAGGTAGACTATCTTCCATCATCATTGTTCTATCAGCATCCAAGATAGTTTTGTTCTTCCTTTCCACAACTCCACTCTGTTGAGGTGTCCAGGGAGCGAAAAATTGTCTTCTTATACCATGTTTCTCACAAAAGTTATTAAACTCATCGGATCTGAATTCTCCACCATGATCTGACCTCAAACATTTAATCTTCAATCTTGTCTCAGTTTCCACTTTAGCCTTAAAGATTTTAAATTTTTCAAATGCTTTAGATTTCTCCTTTAGAAAAGTAACCCACATCATTCTAGAATAATCATCAATGATTAGCATGAAATATCTATCACCTTGAAAACTTTTAACTCTAGCAGGGCCACACAAATCAGTAAGAATAAGATCAAGAACATCATTTGATTTATCTTGTATACTCCTAAAAGAGATTTTGACCTATTTACCCATTTGATATTCTTTACATAGCGGATTATAGGGCTTCATAATATTAGGTATATCCCTAACTGCCTTAGTTGAACCGATCTTCACAATGCAATCAAAATTTACATGACACGGCCTTTGATGCCATAGCCAACTCTCATCAATCTGTGTAATCAAACATGTCTTCTCACCAGAGTTCAAATGAAATATATTACCTTTTGTCTATGTACCGGTTGCAATCTCCAAACCAGATCTGTTAGTGATTTTGCATTTTCCATCCTTGAACTGTAATTGAAATCCTGTATCTACCAATTGTCCTACACTCAAAATATTATGCCTCAAACCTTCAACATAATAAACATTGTTAGTATTATTCTTACCATCCAATGATGTAGTTTCTTTTCCTTTGATCAACATGATTTGTCATCTCCAAATCTAACTAGACAGCCATCAAATTATTGCAAAGACAGAAGCTTCCCTTTATCTCCAGTCATATGAAGCGAACAACCACTGTCAATTACCCATTCATCCTTGTCTTCAATTTTAGCAGCAAGTGCCTTCTCTTTAGGTACACTCTCTTCCAATGCTGGATCATCTTCTTTGATAGCCAGAAACACCCATTCCTTTCCATTGCCTGAACCACTAGCAGAATCTTCTATCGGTTCATCATCAAAATCAATAATGCCTTCCTCATCCGCTATGTAGCATGATTTGTCTTTGTTTTTCTTGTACTTGTACTTGTTCTGATATATAGGGTTAGGCTTAAATGATCTTCTAATTCTTTCTTCAAATTTTGAATTCCTTTCAGGACATCTAGATGTAAAATGACCAATCTTATTACATGCAAAACATTGAAGAGATGTTTTTCCTTCATACTTACTTCCTATCGGTCCTTTAGGTACTCTTCTAGAAAATAGTGCTTCAAGTTTCTCAAACTTGTCATCTTCTCTCTTCATATCTTCTAATTCATTTGCATACAAAGCTTTTCAGTCTTGCTTACCGGTTGTAGATGTATATGCATGAAAAGCAGGTTCAGACTTCACAGCTCCAAAAGGTCCAAATTCTTCAAGCTCAAAAGAAGATAGTTTCCCAACCAAAGTATCTATGTTGATAGATGTATTAGCCATTGTTCTCAACTCATTAATAGTAGTAGCCTTCATTTTGTAAGCCAGTTGTAGGGCTCTCGGGACTTTAGAAACAATTTCATCTTCGCTCAGAGTTCCACCACAACATTGAATTCCCATAACAATCTCATTTACCCTTTCCATGAATGCAGTAATCATTTCATCTTCTTCCATCTTCAGGTTTTCATATCTCACCTGGTAACCATCAAGTTTAGCAATCTTCACTATAGGGTCACCTTCATTAAGAGTCTCCAACTTATCCCATATAGCCTTTGTAGATGATTTGTCAGTTAATCTCATTATTTGTTGATTAGAAAGTGTACACAAGAGGGCTTATCTTTCTCTACAATCATTCTCAAGCTCCTTGTCCAGGTTTTCCAGAGGAGGATTACCAAATCTCGGATTGTAAGGTGTGACACCATTCTATGTGATTTCCCAAATCTCCTTGCCAAGACATCTTAGATGAGTCTCCATCTGAATCTTCCATACTGTGTAATCTGTTCCATCAAGCCTTAGAATATCCCTCCAAAAGATAGCTTCAGAAGAACTGGATGAACTTGAACTGTTAGTCATCATAGGATCTTCCTCAAGCAGTTAAGATTTCTATAGAGAGGACCAAAGCTCTAATACCTATTGTTAGACATTTCAAATAACCAGAAGACAACTGAGAGGGGGGAGGGGGGGTGAATCAGTTGTCACAGATTACTGGAACAATAATCACAGAATAAATACCATCCACATGACACCAAGATTTATACGTGGAAAACCCAGTAAAGGGAAAAAACCATGGTGGGAAGCCTACCCACAGTCAGATAATACTTTTGCAGTATGTGAATTACAATTGAGGGGTGTGTAGTTATACTCTATGTGCAATACTCATCACAAAAGGAGCCTCACTGACTACATATAAATCCAAACTACAATCTGGAGAAGTGTTGAACTGCAAAAGATAGCATCTCCTATGCCTGAGTTTAGTTCCAGTTAAGCTCAATATTGGAGGAATAAATCCTCTTTCATACACCCAATTCGATCTCTAATGATCAACCAAATCCTCTTCCTGAATGATATTACATTATTCTCATATTGCATTCCTTGACCATGACCTCTAACCATAACCATGATGATCTACAATGAGATCTTACATCTATATATACAAACCCTTGACCATAAACAATTAGGTCGGTCACCAAATAATAAACCAATTACATATTTGCAAACCAAGTCGGCCTTAGACCAAACAAATAATATCCAAAATGCAAGATATCTCAGAAATACATCGAAAGGTCCAATCCACACGTTACACTAAAGTTGGTCCATAACCTAGATCAACCGAAACCCAGTATAGGTCCACACGCTACAACAATGATCTTCATCCACCAAGAGCATCCTGAAAATCCACTAGAAGTTGCACCAACACCACTTATGCAATTCATCAAAGATATTCATCAAAAGCTCTGCCAGTGAAACCCTCGTTAGAACCAGAAGCCAAGATTCCAAGCAAATAGGATAACATCTAATCACCAAACCAAAACCAACTGACCAAATATGAGCATGAGAATCATGAACAAGCCAATTCCATCACCAAACTATACTAGATCATGTCAGATCCAAATCAACCAGAAACCACTCAACCTACCGGGACCAGAAGGGTGGCGGTAAAGCATCCAAACAACTAGTGTTGGTATCAATGACAAAACATCAATGAAATACATAATCAATTCCACCAAATGGCCAATACTTTCAACCTTTTCTTTTGAGCCCTAGATTGCATAACTGTAGCAATCTCCATTAGTTCAGATGCACTCTTATTATCAACATCTATAGGGCCTATTATGCTAATTGAGTCATCATCATCATCAACTATTGTTTTCTCCTTCTTCACTTTCTCCTCTTCATCTTTTTCTCTTCAGTCTTCTTCTCTTCATCCTTTTTCTCCGGTTTCTCTTTCTCTACCTCTATTTGTTCCTCTTGTGTAGTTGTAGTGATCGGTGGTAGTTGACTTACAACATTATGATCTTTTTTTGGTGGCGGTTGAATATCCACACATGGTTCAGTAACCGGTTCTTCCTCTACTAATTTTTGCTCAACAATATCTGGTTGTTGTTTAGTTTCCTTAACCAGTTCAATGACATTACCAATTGTGTCAATAGTATCCTGAATTTCTTCAGTATCATCCACAAACAGATGGAGAACTTGTGTCATCCTTGTTCTTGACAGGATAGACTACATCCAGTGTAATAAACTCTTCAGCATCTAGTTCTGATGGAGCTCCAGTCCTAGTCTGATTAGGTTTATTTTCATAGCCTTTCAATAATGCATCCATCCTTTGAATATCTTGAGATATACGATTAGTATCATCTTCAATAGGCTGAGTCTTTCCGTCCAGTAATTTCAATCTCCTTGTCTTAGAATGAAATTGTCCTTTGTACTTAGCAAGCAATGCTAATAATTCATCCCAAGACAACTCGGGAAAATATTGAACAAAAATTATATCAATAATCTCTTGGTCCTAATCTAAAATCAACTTCCATTTATTTTCAAGAATTGAATATAAATAATTAGAAATGTCCTTTTTAATATCTTGTGGCAATCGATTGTATTGACACATGTGATTGATTACCTCTTGAAAAATTTCTTGTTTTTGACCTTCATCAAAGGAATCCAAATTTTCTTTTACATTATCAAACCATTTCCTCCCTAATGTTTTTAATGTCCTCTCAAAATCGTTCATTGGTTTGAATGATGTAACATTAATAGTAGTACTTTGTTTAGAAATCTATCCTACTGGTTTGGATTTCTTACCAATCAATTTCATCTTCTTTGATTCTTCTTCAGTATTAGTTTCCTCAGCTTCTTCTTGAAGAATGAGATGTTTGCCTCTCTTCTTTTTTGCAATCTTCTTCTTTGCATACACCTTGGGTACCGGTTCCTTATTGATTTGAATACTTCTAGTTACCCTTATACTGGTGGTCACAGAAGTTGGTTGATAAACTTTCTTGTTTTTCTCCTTGGCACTACTAGGTTGAGTAGGTGCAATCCTTTCCTGATAAGTTCCCAATCTTTTCTTCTTAGTATCCTTAGGAGATGCCAAGAGGTTGTTGGCATAACTGATTAGTAAGTCATAACTGACTTCATAGCTCATTTCTTTCATTTCTTCTTCTCTGGGTTCAATGACCTCCATAAGGAAATAGTCAATGGTCATAGTAAAATAGATGTCTTTTTCAAAGTGTTTCACCACATCACCAGATAACCTTAATCACATGCTCATCTTCCTTTGAAACTCATTAAAATACCTAATCATGGCAATAGGAAATATGTTCTTCACAGCCTTAATGCTATTCTTGATTTGGCTTGTCACTGGTATGTCCTTAGACCATTGTATGTCACCAATTCCTGGAATAAATTTTTGAAAGTAGAAAAACAAACCAATCAACAGTTGACCATATTTAAACTTTTGACTGTTGTCTTTCTTAATTGATTCTAAGTTTAGCATCAATTGACTTCTCATTGCCACACACAAATCATAATTTGCATTCTTTATCATCATTTTGTAGGCGGCATGCACAACAGCAGATGGTACACTATTCATTCTGCTAGAATGAAATATCCAGTAGCCAATAACCATTGTTGCAAACTGACTCCTGGATCTACAATGTTATTGACCAGTATAGCATGACAGTGGTCTTTGTCAATGCAACAACGGTCTCCTTTGAGATTGTCCTCGATTTTGGTACTTCACTGGTTTGACAGAAACCGGTTACTGTATGAATATCCTCCTTTGTGATGGTGTGAGATCTATCAACATACATGTTCCCACCATGTACACGACTAAGGATAATCCTAACATGTTCTTCCTCAAAATCTTCAAGAAAATAAGTTGCATTATGAAAACCCTTTTTCATAAACCCTAATATATTTGGTTTTGATTTTTCCACTCTTATCACACAAATATTTAAGTTGAGAATAGATTGCCAATAATCCTAGATCATGAATTTTATAATCTATGTAACTTGTCAAATCACCTTTGATCAAAACACCTTATGGAACTTGAGACAATGCAATATAAGACTATCTTATCCATTCACATTGACTCCATAGCTTTGGCAGTAATAAAAAGACTCCCTACTGGTGTGGACGACGATTCCATTCTAGATAATATTGATTTGAGAGAGAGATTAACAAAAATACCTTATCCCCTTCACGTTGGTAGGGTTTCTGGTTTCTCTCTTGTATGCACACCTGATTCGCCTTTTCGTATCTTCAAATCCAATTCAACTTTTGATCTGTAGCACAAATTCATTCTTAATCAGCTAACAATGCTTTGTTTCACTCTGCAAGTGCTCAAAATTCTTCTTCGAATGCAATTAGGGTAAAAATAACTTAGTAAAACTTTCTTTTATTAACTTACCCACTGCATTTATTACACTACCGATAGGGTAACAAACTCGCCTATACCGATAGGTATATAACCGGTTGGTAATCCTTAGAAAACCAATAGATAATAATATCAAAAATTCTCATATTACAACTCAAAATTCAAAACTCTCTTATCATACACTCTTCAAGGGGTCTAGAAGTATATTTGTCGATATGCTCCTCTTAGGCTTGTTGAAAAGCTCACTTAAATGGTGTAGCAATCTCCACACTCGGTGAAGGGTTTGATTCTTCTACTGGCTTGCCCTCACTTTTCATCTTTCAAATCCTATTCATCTCTACTCTGGTTTCTTCAACATCGACCATCTTCATTCCTTTCCGATCTTTAGAGTGATTTACAGGTTGATTCTTCTTCGCTCTATAGAACTTAGCCATCTGTCCCGATTTATGGAAAAGTTAGAAGGCCATCCCATATGCTCTCCAAGGTCCTGCATTACCTCTTCTAGTCCTTCTCCTATAGTTCATATCCACATGTCCATAGTTATTGTAAATTGTGCAAATCGCATTCGTTACCTTCTCCATCTCATAGGGACTAAACTGGTTGACATAGGGTTTTTGCCAATTCATGTTTCTCTGGTTGTCAAAATTCCTTCTCCGATTACCGATAGGTCTTGGATTCATGTGAGGTGCCAGATTGTTCGCTCCATATCTACATTCAGCTGATCTATGTCCATACATATTTCATGTGTAACAATGACCTTCAAATCTTCTAGATACATATCTAGTATTAGCATTATAGCATGTGTTCTCATTAGATCTTCTTCTACAAACATTAGCAGTATGTCTAGCTTTGTGACAGATAAAGCAAATAGGTTTGAAAGCTTTCTTACCGGTAGGCTTCTTAGCCTTAGGAGGATTTTTACCTTCATGCATGTTGTTCTTGGTACCAGAAGATTCTCCTTTCTTAGATGTATTGAACCCTAGTCTACATGTGTCACCTTTCATCCTCTAAGGTTGGATCTATTCATCCAGCATTGAGGAACTCTTGTTGAATTTGTCAAGTTTTCCATTAGCCTCGGTAAGCTCTTTGGTAAGATCTTCATTATGCTTTGTAAGAGTCTCTCTAAGAGACATTTCCATCTCAAGATCTAACTGTAAGGCTTATTTTTCTTCCTTCTCCTCATGTCAGTGTTCATGAAAAGTTGCATTCTCCTACATGATCTTAATAATCTCATGATCTTTCTCTTTGATTAGGTCTTCAGTTGCCCTCCTTGCTTCAAGTTCTTGTCTCATATAGATTGTAAGAGCTTCAAGTTCTCTCCTGAAGTTAAGTTTTTCACCTTTCAGTTTCTCCACTTCTTCAACTAGTGCATCAATGTTGGCCTCATCTGAAGAGTTGTTGTCAGAGATCTCCAATAATTGCTCAGTCAGCTCTCTCCTCTTTACTTTTGAAGCTTTGAATCTACCTCTCAGGGTTTCAAGATCTTCCCTGGTTGCATCAAGTACTCTAGCCATCTCTTTGTAAAGTGGAAAATTGAATCCTAGTGACTCCCCACCTAGGAGAGAGAAAGGAAGCCACTAGGATGATTTTCACTTGGAGGAGGACTCTACATTCAAAAGAGGGGTTGAATCCACTAGATCCAAATCCAAGAGAAACAAGGATTTGAATACTAAGTGGATTGCAAGGGTTAAAGTGTGATTTTCCCTCTTTTGTAAATGAGAAAGTTGACTATGTGGAAAAGAGAGAGAAAAGGGGTGAAGTGTGGAGCTACCAGTTTGGGATCACGTTGTAACTTCAGATCTAAGCTAATTAGACTGATATAGATCTGCCCTGCAAATTTGGAGAAAATTCGACAGGACTGTGGCAGGATGTACATGGTCCTCCACAAAATCCGTGAAACGAAAAGGGTTCTTATGTCTCTGCAAATGAATCCCAAACCTGCAATTATAGCTCCGCACCTACAGCCTACACACAGAAAAGAGAGGAAAAGGGGTTGTGGATAGGGGTTTGCCTCAGTCAAACCCCAGTTGAGGAATCAACCTTGAAAGAAAGTAATTACAAATGCTTGAATGTAAACGATGGAAATGTATACCTTGTAGATCTGTAACTTGTTGATAATGATTGCTTTGCTTCTTGAATGTAATCACAAGTGTTGCATTGAATGGCATGTAACATGACAAAATGCATGCTTGCAAATGAATTTTGAAATATTGCTCCAATGGATAAATGAAGAAGACTTGAATTCTTGAATGTTTGATGATGTATATCTTTGTCTATGCTTGCTTATGATCCACTTCCTCCTTATCTTCCCTTATTAAAATGAGAAGACTAGATCCCCTTTTATACATGCCTCAAAAGATTAATTCATCTCACCAAAGGCCAACATTGGGGAGATTTAGAATCCCGAAGTGCAGATAGGTTCGAGGGGACCTATCTTGGGGCCACCCTAGGAGGGAGGCCCAAGGAACCATGCCATGGTCCTAAGGAGGACCATGGTGCTACATCATAGTCCCAAGGAGGACCAGGGCGCCACGCCATGGTCCTTCCCATTTTTTAGGGCCCAAAACAGGGTCAAAAAATGTTGCAAAGTGTGGAAATGAGGCCCAGTTTCATGGTGGAGGAATAGGTGGGTCCCGATCAAGCGTAGGAGATGATTTTTCCAAGGTAAAGGGCCTAAAACATGGTCAAAATTGCAAGGGGTGTAATTTTATGACACTACATTTAGCCCCCACTTTAGCAGGAGTGTGGCTTACACCAATACTGTCAGTAAAGTAGAAGGAAAGATGAAGACGAGAGACGTGGAGAAAGATCACAAGGAGTATAAGATGTCACTAATGTCGAGGAACCAAGCCCCCAATCTTAAGAATTTAACTCACTCACACATATACAAGAGCACACAAAACAAAAAGGAACAAGACACACAAAACAAAAATAAAGTACAAAAGACACACGACAAGACAAGACACATTATGACAAACCAACTAGCTCAAGAAACCTCAATACTCATATGTCTCAACAACTAATCAGGACACAAAGACCAATGCCATCACATAAACACAAGTGATTGTATAAAAGAGCAAAGCTGACACCGTCCATGAACTGTCAATATTGAAACTATGAGTTCATGAGAGGAAGAAGAGAGAGAACATGAATACACACTTTGGTGATCCATGAGAAGAAAAGGCAAAGAAGAAAGAAACCATGGATGTCTCGCTTCTAAAACTAGGAGATCCATGGAGAGAAGGACATGGAAAATCTCGCCTCTAGAGCCTGTCTAGGTGATCCATGTAAGGGTGGAGATTGGGAACTTCGTTAGTTCCACCCAACCTCAAGCGTGTGTGTGCAAGTGAGGTTCGAAGTGCCTCATAGGAGTCTATTCCTAAGTATGCTACAACCTGTATAAAAGTGTCAAGAAAAGTGTGACATCTCTCTCTAAGAGACCATGCTCTGGTTCCAAGAATAATCACCTTGCATAAAAGAAAAGTGGTGTCATCTCCCTCTAAGAGACCGTGCTCTGGTTTCGAGAATGACCCACTATAAAAAGTGATGACATCTTTCTCTAAGAGGCTTCCCTTTGGTTCCAAGAATGTCTCACTGTACAAGAAAAGTGATGACACCTTTCTCTAAGAGGTCACCCTTTGGTTCCAAGAATGTCCCATTGTGCAATGCATGAGAGAAGTATAGTACAAAGGAGTAGTGTGGGTGCCCCCCCATAAGATGTCAACATAGGTTGATGTTGATATCTTAAGTAAAGTAGAACAAGGATACCTACCTTCAACACAAAGAAGATATCAATTATGCAACAATGTCATAAATCCAAGCAAGAGAGGGAATACTCTTCAAGCAAGGATAAGATAGTTGAAAAGAGATATCTTGTTGTAAGTGTAAAGGTGATCCTTGGAGGAGAAGAGATCTTTGTTTAGAAGACATCTACCCCCAAGAGGAGTTGTCTTAGACAAATATAACTTCTAGGATGAAGCATAGAAGAGATCAAGAATGCAATCCTTCCTCCTATTGCTAGGTGAAAAGGGATTCTTGATGAAGGATGACTCATGTTTAGCCCCGAGAGGGATGGGTGAATTTATCATAGATGTACATTACCCAGTGTGAAAAGAGGTTGTAGTCAAGGACTGACACCTCTTGTATAAGAGAGAATCCTTGAACAAACAACCAATAATTTCACACAAGGAATGACATCAAGTAATAAATCTCACACCATCCACACAATAGGGAAAGGTGGATCCTTAGAGAAAGAGAGAGGGAGAAAGATCATTTCCCCCCAAGCGTAGGACAATGAGAATAATTACACAACTTCTAGAGAGATATTTCTCATAAAAGACGTATCATTTCAAGCAAGGAATACATCTTGACCAAGGAACAGACATGCGCTCGCATGAAGGATAACTCCATTCAAGAAAGGACATCAAGTTATGAATAACACAATAGAAGAGGTAATTTTCAAAGAGACAAAAAGAAGAAGAAGTAGGTTCACAAAATTCCTCTAAATAGAGAGTATTCATAATAGATGTACCATTTCAAGAAAGGAGAAGATCCCACTCATGGAACAGACATGTGCTCGCATGAAGGAATACTCCATGCAAGAAACGACATCAAGTTTATGAATAATGTAATAGAAGAGGTAATTTGCAAAGAGAGACAAAGAAGAAGAAGGTTCACAAAGGTTTTCTAAGGAGAGATTGTTCATAATTGATGTAATGTTTCAAGCAAGGAAAATATCCTAAGCATGGAACAGACATGAGCTCGCATGAAGGAAAACTCCATGCAAGAAAGGACATCAAGTTTATTAATAATGCACTCTATAAAGAAAATAGTGAAACCTTAGCAAGAAAAAAAGGAATATTCTTGCCCCCCAAACATAGAGGTAAGAATAAATAGGCTATTATGTTGCTCACTAAGTATGATTGCACCTAAAATTGTACCACCATGAATGACAAAGAGCCCCCAATATGTAGGCTAACTATGTCACATAATGAGGAGCAACATAATAGGAATTTGAATGTTATTTTAAATGATCATGATGAATAGGCCATTCATTGTCAGATGTTATTTTTAAAATGCCTGAATCAATGCAATGTTGTATTTGTGTTTTCAAAGCTTGACACTCGTTAGTAGAATGGCCATGGGTTTGATGATATTTACAAAAAGAAGAATTTTGAGAATGTTGTTTATGTTTTATTCTTCATTTAGGACAAAGAGGAGATATGAATTTGGAATTCAGAAGATTGATCAACACATGTTCTTGTTGTAACTCAAAATTAGAATGAGAAGGTGTGGATTTACAAGACAATGGAGAAGAAGATGTGGACAAAGGAAAGTGTGATTTCTCATGACTTTGTCGCTCGCATTCAAACATTTCTCCATTGCATCCATGTGTATGTTCAAAAGAGGGTTCACTCTTAGCGGGAATTGGATTGAAGTTTAAAAAGTCCAAATCAATTTCAAGAATTGTGTTAGGACAAAAATTTGGAATGTGAAATTCAGGCATCTTAGACTTTTTAGAAAAGGTAGGAGTGAAATCTAAGGACCCGCAATCATCCTCTAAGAGTTCTTCTTTAAGCACTTCTTTGGTAGGAGATGGGGTATTTGAGTGAATTGAAAAGAGGATTGTAGGAACTAAGAAAGAATATTATGCTTCACTTATGTTCTCATCAATTACCTCATTAGTATATGTGTAAGGCACATCATGGTAATCAGGAAGAATTTTTGGTTTCGTAGGAACATGAATGGAATTGATTTTATTTTTTTTAGGATCTTGATTTTTGGGAGAGAGAACATTATGATGAGAAATAACATCATCCTCTTGTTCTAAGGTATCTTTATGTTCAAAACACTCATTAGAAAAAGTACTATCATATGTAATTAACACTTCATCTTTAGAGGGAAGATCGTGAAAAGAAGGTATGGTATCACTAGGATAAGTAGCCATAATATCATCCTCTTGCACCAAATAATCCTTATGAGGGAGATACTTTTTAGAAGAAGAAGGAAAACAATTCTCCAAAGATTCATCTTTAGGAGGGATATCTTTTAAAGAAGTGTCCATATTCTCATTTTGCACCAATGTGCCCTCATTAATGAGATCAATTTTGGGAGAGGGTAAATCATAGCTATGAATGAGAGGGAGAACTAAACTATCATCATATGCATGAAAGGAAACATCATGAACATCTTTAATGTAACTTGAAATTTAATTAGCAAAATAAGACAGGGACTCCATATGCACTTATGATCAAACAAGAAACGCATATGTCATTTAACCATAATAATGTTCACCCCATACATGCATAGAAAATTGAATAAATGAGGGGAAATAGAATTTGAATTGCAAATTTGAAATTTGAATATGTGTTCGACCTTAGAGGATGTTAAAATTGATACAGTACACCAATTTTTTGGATCTGAGTAGAAAATACAGTCAATTTCGTCTCCCGGAATTTCGGGGAAAAAAGTCTAAGACCGTGGGAAAAGTGCACACGGTCCGACCAAATTTTTTTGAAATTTTTAGGGATGATAGAAATTATGATTTTAATGAGGAATCCAAAAAAAACAATTGATTTGGAGATGTCTAGATCGGTCAAATTTGCAATCAAAAGGTCAAAAATAAAAAGATATTTAAAATTAGGGCTTTATGATTTAACCACTGAATTTTCATAATAAAGAGACAGATTTGAATTGCAATTTTGAAATAGAAATTAGATCTGAAACAAGCAATTAAAATGTTACATTTCACAAGCTTAATTTCCTCAAAATGAAAAATTAGGGTTTTTATGCAATTAACCTTTAAAATTTGCAAAAATATCAAACTTGGAAATGAAAATTTGAAATTCAAATTGCAATTAATCAGATCTAATAATGAGAAATCAGAATTAATGTATAAGACGTCGGGTTCACCAAAATGTAAAGTGGAAAATTGGATCCTAGTGACTCCCCACCTAGGAGAGAGAAAGGAAGCCACTAGGATGATTTTCACTTGGAGGAGGACTTTACATTCAAAAGAGGGATTGAATCCACTAGATCCAAATCCAAGGGAAACAAGGATTTGATTACTAACTAGATTGCAAGGGTTGAAGTGTGATTTGCCCTCTTTTGTAAATGAAAAAATTGACTTGTTGACTATGTGGAAAAGAGAGCGAAAATGGGTGAAATGAGGAGCTACCGGTTCGGGATCACGTTGTAACTTTGGATCTGATATAATTAGAATGATATGGATCTGCCCTGCAAATTTGGAGAAAATTTGTCTGGACCATGGTGGGAATGTACATGGTCCTCCACAAAATCCGTGAAACGAAAAGGGTTCTTCTGTCTCTAAAAATGAAGCCCAAACCTACAATTACAGTTGCACACCTGCAACCTACACACAAAAAAGAGAGGAAAAGGGGTTGTGAATAGGGGTTTGCCTCATTCAAATCCCAGTTGAGGAATCAACCTTGAAAGAAAGTAATTGTAAATGCTTGACTGTAAACAATGGAAATGTATACCTTATAGATCTGCAACTTGTTGATGATGATTGCTTTTCTTCTTGAATGTAATCACAAGTGTTGCATGGAATGGCATGTAACATGACAAAACCCTAACACACATACATGCAAATGAATGTTGAAATATTGCTCCAATAGATGAATGAATAAGACTTGAATGCTTGATGATGTATATCTTCACCTATGCTTTCTTATGATCCACTTCCTCCTTATCTTCCCTTATACAAATGAGAAGACTAGATCCCCTTTTATACATGCCTCGGAAGATTAATTCATCTCACCAAAGGCTAAAATTGGGGAGATTTAGGATCCCAAAGTGCAGATAGGGTCGAGGGGACCTATCTTGGGGCCACCCTAGGAGGGAGGACCAGGGTGCCATGCCATGGTCCCAAGGAGGACCATGGTGTTGCAACATGGTCCTAAGGAGGACCATAGCGCCACACCATGGTCCTTCACATTTTTGGAGCCCAAAACATGGTCAAAACAAGTTTTTCAAAGTGTGGAAATGAGGCCCAGTTCCATGGTGGAGGCATTGGTGGGTCTCGGTCAATCATAGGAGATGATTTCGTCAAGGTAAAGGGCCTAAAACATGGTCAAAATTGCAAGGGGTGCAATTTTATGACACAACACTCTCTATAACTCATATCCCCATAATGGCTTTAGGGTTTCCTTCCAAGTGATTAATCCTTAAGGAAGTTAAGCTCTGATACCAATTGATAGACTTATACAGCACTGAGAAAGGGGGGTGAATTGGTGATAGCAAAAAGAATAACACTTTAAACATAGACCCGTAAAAACAATTAACCAGTTTAATTAAGACTTTGCATGCAATCCAAAGTGTTATAAAAGCATTTACAACAAGTAAAACATTCACCATAACACAAGTCTTTATACGTGGAAAACCCAACTGGGAAAAACCATGGTGAGATGGGACTCACAAGTTAACTATCTGCAAAAATAGGTAATTGACCGGTTAAGGTCTACAAAGTGCTCTATTAGGAGAGAATCATATTAAAGATCCCAAAGCCCTGTTAGGAGCTATACCTGGTCAAAGGTAACCTTAATGGAGGATTTAGATCCAAGTTAATGAATCACCTTGTTAGAGGATTTCTGCAATGAAGCTTGTTAGAGCTTACCCAGTTAGGGGATTTAACTGTTGTAGGGATTAGAAAACAGCATGTGGTATGATCTAGAAATAACACATCTTGCTTGTATAGATCCTTTTCTGCTCACTCAATACTACATCACCATCATACTCTACAACTCCTTCAATAAATTGCATCAACTCTAACTCATAACATCACTTGTAAATACATATATAAATAACTCATCACAATGTCATTTTATAGACACTAGATTTCATATCGGCTCAAGATCCTCAACACAATTTCCTAGGTTCAGTGAATCTAGACAACCTTCCATAACACATCAGAAATCGTCGCCAAAAATGTCAGTTAGAGATAACTTGTCATGATCGGTGATAACTCATCACACAATCAGTGAAACCAGTTGGAACACCAAGACCGGTTAAGTGTTAACCACTTCCAACTCATAGATTGATTGTCTCCATTCGCCTCCTTGTAGCTCTTTGTTGTAACTCGAAACTGATGTCAGTGGAATTGACCAAAACCAATTATCTTTAATTCATATACCGGTTGTCTACATATACCGGTTAGACAACTCTATACTTATAATATCGGTTTGCAATATGAAGACTTAGGAGTAGTACTGGTTTGACTTAACTAAGATGACTATAACAATATGAACATATGTGTGCGTGTATATGTGCCATCAATGACAACACATAAATTCATCCATTAAAAAAGTCATCATCAATCCAACAGATATATCTAAGATGAACTCCACCTCTTCATCTTTGAATTTAGTTGAAAGTGATTACTTCCTCCTTGTCTTTATCTTCAAATTTGCATGATGAAACCTTGGGTCAAATTTGAGAGAAAAGGATGCAAAGAGAGAGTTAAAACTACTCATAACTAATTGTTGACAAGTTCAAAAAATTTCTCAACTCATATGCCACCCATATAGGCCTCAAACTGCTATCTAACTATTGTAAACTCTCTCAAACCCCCCCTCCCCCTTTTTCAGGGCCAAACTGATAGCAAGAAATAAAACTCTACCTCTTGCCTCCTTAATGATTAGGATTGTTGATATGAAGAGTTGAATTGTTTGATGATTTTTTAAGTGACTTGCATTCTCAAACCCATGCATTGACTATCCTTTCAGTTCATTTTTGTCAAGTGGGATATCCCTTGATCATATTTCTACAATCAACCACTATCTATATCTATTTTTTTCTGCAAATTAGCAATTCATTTGCTTTGTTGTTTCAAGCTCACTGCTCCTGGTATGATGATTGCATTTTGATGGAGACTTTCTTTGATGTAACACTAGCTTGATGGCACTATTACAAACCACCGATTTGTATTCTCTTTGAGAGGTTTGACGTAGTCATATGACTACATTTATGCTTCAAAGCCTTTGAACTATCAATGAACAAGGCGCTACCAATGCATGAATGGTTAGCACTATGAGAATCTTCCTTTGTCTTGATTGTCACTGATTGTTTGACCTATGAAAATCATTATATTTCCTTATATAGTTGTGATTGGTCTCAAAACTAATTGTAATACTTTGTATCTTTGTCATCTTAGGTTGTCAAACTCCCATTAATATCTCCAAAATTTACATGAAACCTTGGCAATGTGACTTCTATTGGTTCAATCATCTTATGGTACTTTAAGCATCGGTCTTGATTGCTTCTTAACCTGATAAAGATTGTCACTATTTTCATCTTTCAAAGTCGGGTAATTTGTATCTTGGCTTTGCAATTGACATTCTTTTTTTGATAGTCATACAATCACTATAATCTTTCCATCTCTATTTGGCAACATTGGGGCCTCCTTATTGAGTATTGTTTCATTTTAATGCATCTTATCTTTCTTTCTTTGACTATTACAATCCTTATTGTATTAGACTGTTCTATGTCCTTTTGTAATGATTATCTCTCCATTCTATAGAGTTCTTCCACATGTCTACCATTCAGGAGTTTTGCTTTAAACTTTCTCTATGACTCCATTTAAAGCTTGGTTCACTATATTTTTGTTTCACCTTCACTACTATCTCTATTGCAACAAAACCTTTGGACTGTATTTTTTTGTCCAAGTGTTGCATCATGATGCTGTAACTGGTGTTGCAACTACTTTTTGAGTATTGGTGAACAATATCTTTATTGTTTTGTTACTGTTACACTTTTTCTAAAACCCTTGTCATCTATCAAAGGGTAAGGTTTGCATATAAACCTGCTCTTCAATCTTTATGTCATTTGTGATTGCTACATATTACATACCTTAGTATGGTATTTTCTTTGTTGGCAGTGTTTGGCCCCTTAGATCTGCTCACTGTGAATGGCTCTTTACAACTGTGAATGTCTCTTTATCACTATTTTCATGCATGTGAATATCACTCATTAATAGGGATTTTAAATCATTCTCATCATCACATGATTCCTATGGCTATATTGTCTGGCCTAGCAAAAAAACTCAATTGTTGTCTTCTTTGTCATAGATCTTCTTCACAACCCCCTTGTCTTCATAATTGTGACCATATGAATGTTTCCAAAGTTTTATTGCTCTAATTTTGATAATGGACTGTGTATTTACTTTTTGGTTCACTATCATTACTATATCCTAGGTGAAAAGGACTGCACTTTCATTGTTGTTCCACTACCATAGCTATCATTCTTTCTTACCATTATTTTCAATTTAAATACATCTTTGCATTAGTAGTGTCAATATATTTTCACTATACTATTAGGGATTGGGTATTTACTTTTCACTTACTGTGTGCCACTCCAAGGCTTGCAATTGGTCTTTAAGTCTATCTTTGTTTGAGTTGTGCCCATGTTGAAGGAGCATGTGATAATCCTTATTACTTTAAAATCTTCTTTATATTGCATTATTATGACAATGATCTCCTTCTTTCATTTTCTTCACCTTTGGCATAGTTTCTTTTATGCCTTAATGTAGTAGCCTTGATAAGAAGATTGTATATTGTACCTTGTAATTCATTGATATTGGTGGTTTCTATGGACAGTGAAGGGTATTTGGCCTTTCATGATAGTGACTTCATTTATCAATGATTGTATTTAACCTTTCACATAGAGATATTTTGTAGTTTTGCCCACCTTTTCTTGGCATCCACAACCTTGATACTTTGCCTCATATCTTGCACATTGAAGCCCGTTGTTTTGACAATCATGAGGCTACTCAATGTATGAACATATTCCTTTGACATTAATATTATTTTGTTTTGGACTGCATCTTTTTTGTTTTTGACATTCTTTCAAAACATCTTTGGATGAAATTCCCTTTCATGACCTCTCATGATAGGTATGCTATAATGATTATCCTTTTTTGTTGTTATTCTTCAAGACTGTTATGAGAATGGAAACCTTTCCTTTGATCTTTGTCTTTACCATTGTATTTATCATAACTTCTACACATTTATATTTTCTTTACACTCAAACCATAGCATGATTGTGTTCAATTGAAAACAATGGGCCCTTTCTATTTCCTAAGGAATGCCTTTTGGACTACAACATGTCTATGATTCTATTCCAAACATGTGGTGAATCTATCCTTTTGTTTCATCAATTGATAATATTGTCTCATTCTCTATACTCTCTTCATATTTTGATGATTGTCCTTTAAGACAAAAAGACTATGATTCTTTTTTATTTATGACTGCAAAAAGTGATTTTTGATGTCCTTTAAGGACTGTGATCTATTCATGCTACTATGTGATTCATAGAATGATTGAAATTTCTTTAGGTATTTTGTTGTTAATGGTCCATTGTCTAAATATCTAATGGTATCATACCCTTCACCATGCCTTGCAATTAGCCCCCCCTATGCAATTCTCTATAAATTTTTATTTAAGAGCTTCATTCACTATGATTGTCTTTTTGATGTTATGCCATATTAGCCTTTGAGATTGTCCTTTAATGTATCATGACAGTCATAACAATATTCTTATTCCCAATCCTTCTTGCTAATATATCCTTTGTCTCTGCCAATGCTTTGACTATGAATGGTTGCACTATAGACCCTCGTTGAATTAATTGATGTACCTTTGAAGGTTTATATGACCTTTATTCTATTCTTGTTCATTTTTTGTCTTGTACTAAACACCCTCTTAAAGATCAAACATATTAGGAACCTAGGGGTTCTCTCTTTTCAATTGATTCCAGCTCTGTTCATTTTACTTCTTTGACAGACCGATGCCCTTTACTCTCACCAATAAAAGATACTCCATTATTCTAATGAAGATTATACTAGAAAAGAAAAGCATTATAAAATTAAAACTAGGGTAAGATTTTTGCATTCCCTTACCTATGAGAGAGAGAGAGAGAGAGAGAGTGAGAGTATTTAGGAGTCTTCCTTCAGTTTACCATGCTTTGGACTATATGGATCTTCCATCCTACTACAGACAAGGCTTTCTTTAACACACATGTAAGAACTTTGAGGGTTCTCTTGACCTTCATGCAAATTTCCTTGAGCTAAATGAAGGCTTTCTCCATGTACTTTTCATAGTCCTATTGCAAAATTTACGCTAAAAAGAACTGAGACAACCCTTTGGTTGTGTTTAGAACTGAAGTATAAAGATTTGGGACTACAACTTTAATGTACAGCTCATTGCATGATTCAAATTACTACCTCTCAATGGATCTTTGAGGATAAAATATGGATGAAGGTGGGTTTGCAAGCTTCTCCCAACAAAAAAGACTCCATTTTCATGATGCATAAGATTGAAAGAACACTTTGTAAACACATAGAAACCCTAACTTGGCTATGTAAGATCTTGTGAACCCCTAATTTCCCTCTAAATGGTAAACATGAGTTTCCTTTGATCTTTTTTTCTACGTGGGAAATATATTTGAGAGAACTTTTAGAGCTCTGAACTAATATCAAAACATTGGCTTTTCCTCTATTTATTTTGACACCATAAATTAAAGGCATTGGAATGAACTTTCCCTCTTTCAACAAATTTGAAACCTCTTAAACCTCTAAATGAGACAGAGGGCCCTATTTAGGCCAATTTTACACAAATAATAAAAAAGTAGGAAACATTTTGGTGACTTCTCAAGGATGTTTGCCTACTAAACATGAAGGATCGGTTGTCTTAGAATCCATTGGGCATAAGAGTCAATATTTGGGCTTGGAAAAGTCAGATCAGACCCAAACTTAATTGTTAGAAACATTGAACTACAGTAAGAACGAACCAAATAAACTAAAAAATTGTGCCCTAGCACTTAGGGAATGGAAAAAATAAAGTAGATTGAAAGACTTTATGGCAAAGCACTTGGATAAATGAAAGACTACTCTACCCTATTCTAGCCAACAATGAGACTTATTCAAACAAAACCATTTACTAGTTTTTGAAAATAACATCCTTTTCTTCCCAATTTAGGATGCTTTACATTCTTACAAATAGCTGAGAAAAGATGAAGCACATGATGATATTCAATGAATTGTTGTAAAGATTCTTGAAATTCATAAACAAGCTCACTTACACCTTCATACTAAGAAAAATAATTGTTGTTTGGAAGTGAGAAAGTGACTTGGATTTTCTCCATTGGAGCTGCAATCTCATGCTTGGGTTCTATCCTGGAAAAATGTCTGATTGGGCACCCTCTTCAAATGCACATCTTTAAATTTTCTGTGTTGGTTTCTTCTTCCTCAACTATCTCTTCAACTATAATCTGATTATGTTGATCACAAACTTTTGTTCTCAAAGGCACCAACTTTTCATCAAATTTAGAACAAATAACATCTATGGTATTTGAGAATATATATATTCATCTAGATCATGATCAACTTATTCATACACAATATGTTCTACCTCCACTGCATGGTTGCTCTAAAAAATAATAGCTTCAAAGGCCAATCCTTGTTCTTCACCTTGTTAAGTGTGACCACCTTTTTGTTCCCAATCAACCTTTTGAGTGTCTAAAACATCCTACTTCTCATAACTGGATATTGATGTTAGTACAAATATGCATTCAACTTCATCATTAACAAATAAGAGAAGTTATACAAATAAATTAGTTGAAACCTAAACTTCAACACCCTTTTCTACCTCTACAACCTATTGGCCTTGATTTACATCTTCAAAAGATGGATTATTTGTTGGGAAAAATGGTGTCTCAACCTTGCATTTATGCGAGGTTACTATTTATATTAAGTTTTCATTTGAGCACGAAATGGTGCGAAACTCTCCCTAAAGATTCTGGTTGGTTAGATAAACATTCCGGTAAAGTTGCGTCGCAAGGTCACAACTAGTTTTGAAGATATTAAAGTTTTCGTCTTGGAGGGGTGCAATAAAATGTTTAAACTTAATTTTGGGGACTTTAGAGGCTCTGAAATGCCCTGAAAAGTGATCAGAACCAGCGAAGCTGGTTACGAGGTGATAGAGCACTTCGCGAGCTTTCCGGCGCTTCAAACGGTTCGTCAATCGGACA